>NC_143584.1:198984763-199136400 GCF_048544385.1 Mastigoproctus giganteus | reverse complement strand
TTCCATGAGATGTGAACAAGTGGTCCTCGAAAATTCATAATTAATAATTAAAAAAATAATAATAAATTTTGCATATTTGTTGTGTACACCACTTTTGTATAATTATAATATTTAACGTATTTTTTTTTTTTTTAGTTAATATACTGGTACAAACGAATAATCCAATAGACAGTCGAAAACTTTAATTTGGCGGACTTTGCATAGGGAAGTTCGCAAAAAAGGAGCAATGTGGTGATCTATTATGCCATTCGTATGCGATTTAGCCTGGAGTACACAGGTTGATAGAGAGAGCTGCCAGATTGTTTATAGGTATGTTTCCAGTCTTTCCTTCTCTGCCTGTCTGTTATTTATCGGATCTGTGGTAAGATCTAGATATGATGTGGCTTTCCCACTCCTGAGAGAGGTTGATAGAGAGGGTGAAGCGAATCTATATCATAACTAAACTCACTTCCATGTATAATGTTTTTTGATTATTTCGAAATACTATTACTGAAATATGCGACCATATATTTATGGTTGAAAAAAGGTACTTTAAACATGGAGCAAAGTACTTCTAGTAGTTCAACCGTGGTCGATTAAAACGAACACAATATTGTCATACTTCAAAGTGAGGATGAACAATCACAGCTTTTTGTTCCATAGAAATCCAAAATGAAACAACAGGCACCAAATGATAAAAGAACAAAATGAAAGTATGATGAGTTATTTCATTTTCGGCTTTAAAAGTTATGAAAATAAGGCGGTCCTGATGCAGAGTGCGTCATATATAAGAAAATTTTAGCAAGTTATTTGGCTCTTGCTAAACTTGTTTCGCAAATGTTCCATGAATAGGTTGTGAGATGAAAAGTGTTCAGTGACTAAAAACGTTTGAGAAATGCTGCATTACAGTATGGTGTGGATTCCATTTTCTTTGAAGAGTCTACACCCCCACGACACCAAAATGTAAATAGTGCAGGGTACTGCGCTCTTGTAAGAGATACATTATTCCCGATCTGCAAGAAAGGTAATGCTTGTAGGTTGTATTGTTCATGAAAGATGGCGCCCCTCCCGACGTTGGTCAACAAGTGAAGGAACTGCTCCGTTGAACGTTCGGAAATGATCGCATTACATCTAGAGAGTTTCCACTGTTCTGGCCATCTAATGGGGGAAACCCTGGGGTCCGCCACAACAACACATGTTCTGGCCATCTGGATATGACCCCTGGGACATGAAAGACAAATGGAGATGACTACAAAACTTAGACAACCCAACAGCTGGGTCAATGTGAACAAGACACACTCCGGAGAACTGGAAGGCTTAGGAAATAAACCACACTAAGGTAAAGGACTAACATGGACGGGACCCAGGTCCCAAGGATGACAACTCGGACATGACACCACCAATAGGGTCATTGTATAGTTTTCCTGCAGACGCTTGTTGACGATCGCACAGGGCTCCCTTGCATGGTGCCTTTCCACCCCCCCTGCGCCGGTCGTGGGACGGTCCCCACAGGCGCCCCCTACTTTCTCCTGGTGAGGCATGGGCCTGCCTTACTGACTTCTGGGGTTGCCTACTCTATCATCCCCGTTTTTCCGCCTTAAAACCCTCCCTCAGCCTTCAGTCTCCCACCCACTCTAACTTTATGCTAAGGAATGTCCCCCACACAAAAACTTAATTATGTCAAAATTCCCGTTCGCCCATTCTTTAGGCCTTTATTATGCAAGCATTTTCCCCCTCACCTAACGATCGTCAAACCGACGATGGTGAATATATGCATCGCATATATATGGATCTGTCTGTAAGTATGTGCATATAAAAAGAGCGCACGCGTTTTTTTTTTTTTTTTAGGTCCTAGCCACTGAAATCTCAGGAAATTAAGTGGCAGGACCTGCCAGAGTGAAACTAAAACTACTGGATTCCTGGTCTGCCTCCACGGGGCGAAGGTTTGGGCAAAGTTGGGCCTCAGCTGGGGTCCAGCGGCTAAACGACCAGATGAACAACGGTACATGACACTATACATATACAACATCCATACACTTTTAAACCTCTTTCATTTCCAGCAAACTGGTACACCCACAATGAAAGAAATACAGAGATGGGGCAAACCCCTGGTGCCTTCACAGAATAAATACACCTTACAGTTCTGGCAAACCTGATCAGCAGATCTCGATCCCTGTCATTACTAGCTATGGGGATACCTGAAAGACAGAGTTTACCATGGCTGCAAACTTAATAGCCAACATCCCCAATGAGATGATACGCGAAACTGTCGCACAGTCAGCTGTTTTCAAAATGCCATCTCAAGTGAAGGAATGCATATAGAAAAATATCCATAGATTTCTATTTCCTGGTATTAAAATTTGATCCTAAGTTAAGTATTCCATATCATGTTTACAGTGCCAATTTCTACCCTGGTGGCGGATATTTAAACTGACATTTTTATCTTCTACAAATCGCTTCCTTATACCATAAATGACATACCCACCGGTTTTCAATGCTCTAGCCCTAAACGTTTTGACCCTCGGTTCTCCTGAATAGGGAAACTGATTTTATAACCTCCTGCTACTTTTAGGGAAAACGGGAAATTGAGCTTTAGCTATTAGGGCAAACCCAGTAACGCCATTTTATATACGTTAATTCGAGAGCTAATCTATACACAAAAATACATATCACCAATTTCATGAAATTTTATTGTTTTTTCTCAAAAAAGGTTAATACATCAGAAAGGTTCTAAGATTATTCTGTCCATATTAGTGGTGTTGTAATAATAATAATAGTGGGTTTCAAAACACGAGCCTGTTAGAATAATTTTCGTACAATACCACCTTTGCATTTTAACAGCATCTGGCCATGGACGACAACATTGCAGTCAGAAGCAGATTGGTGAGCAAGTGCAGGTCCAGTTGGAAAAGATATTTCTTCCTTTCAGAATATGAATGTTCAAATTTCTGTCCAATATATGCAGTTTTTTTTTCACATGTATGTATATTAACTGTATTGTGTTTTCTTTTATATTTTACGCCTGCATGATTTCTCCTTTGTGTTTCTCCTATTGCATGGAATTTCAAATTCCCTTGTGCTTACACAGATGAAAAAGATTTTCATATGAATCGGGAAATTTAGAAAAGATTTTCACATCAGTTTGCAACAGATACGAAGTTTAATGTGAGACACACACAAAAACAATATTCTATCAGAAAGGCATAATCATAGATTGCAGAGAACCATTGGGATTTTCGGTCTAGGCCTCGTGACCTTTAGCATATATTTCAAAGTAATTTTTGTACCTCATACTTTTAGAACATTCCTAAAAATGCAGAATTAAATCTATGATAGCTTCCCCTAAAATATTTTTCCCTGTGTGATCTGTGACAATGTTATTACCTTTGCTTTTTGTACAACACCTATCACGATGAAGTATTTCTTTTAATTGCTGAATTAGGAATCCCAAAAAATAAACGTTTGCAGAACACCATTCGCTTAGCATTTGGGATTGATATTTCGTATTTTTAAATTACTACAAAGCGAAAACTTTATGATACAACAAGTTAGATAACTCAGTGACCTTTCTCAGTATGCATTTTCGTATGTCGTCTTGGAGTTTTGGATTTGGAAAACTTCTTCTAAGAGGATTGATAGCTGTTTGAAATCTAATATACTTTGAATAGGAAAACTTTCCACAAATTGGACAAACTTCAAACTATTATTTTAGGGTCAACCATTTCTTACATATATTTAATGCTTTTTAGAGATTTCCTATATGGGATAACCTTTTTCCACATATTTTACAGAAGTGTGGTTTCTCCTTTGTGTGAACGTTCCATGGGATTTCAATTTATGTGGCACTATAAATTGCTTACCCGAAATCGAAAAATCGTTTCTCCTCTGAGAACAGAAATTATACTACGTGAAAATTTCAGGCTACAGGGTAAATTAGACAGTATAATAGCCTTTTCAATATGCTCTAGTTTTAGGTTTTAGGAGCATCAGAAACTCGGGCCATATTGCATTGTGCATATACCGTTTGTAAATTGCACGAGCCTTGTAGTTGATTTGCTGTAAGAAAAGCCACGTTTCGGTGAAAAACTATGCTACAATTTCCAACTGATTCAACGACCTTTTGAAAAAGGCCATGAAATTTTCTGACATCATGTCAGAAAGGGGATCTGAACTTTGGTCTTTTTTACACGGTATGAGGAGGTCATCGATTCTATCAATTGTGTTACGCACGAGTGCTTCTCAATGTGAATACTCAGGTGTTCTCAGAGTTCAGAAGACTACTTCTCCCTCGTTGAATAGCTGAACGATTTCTTGATGAGAGAATTTTAAGATGCCTTTTCAGATTCCATGAAAACAAAAACTTCTTTCTACAAATTGAGAACGGAAATATTTCTTCTCTGTATTAATTTTCAGATTCCCTGGAAGGGAAAATATTTTTCCAGAAGTCTGACACGTTTATCCCCTCTATCACAGAGCTATTGCATTTTTTTTATCGTGGAAAAGTGATATTAATAATTTTAAGACATTTGATGAATGCAAAAATTTCATATAAGAAAATAATTTGGGAGAATTTCAATGTTTGTTAAATGTTAGTTTTTCTTAACCAGTTGCTGAACTTAATAAACTAAATGCTTTAGAATACACATATTTTGTGCAGAATTAAATATCTTTAGCTGTAGGCTATGCTGCAAAAAGAGAAAAATTAATTGCAAAGGAAAACTCCATGCTGGTCTAAAGAATTGGCTAAATTACATAAAGAGGTTTTCGGGTTGAGGAGGTTATATCAAAGGTACAGGAACTGAGGGGTCAAATAAGGTTCAAAGGTATAAAGAGTTATACAAATTGAAAAAAAAAATGGACTTATCATACACAGATTTATAAGCATAAAATGAAAGCTGGGAAATTTTTGGAATATACTGTTGGTAATGATGACCCTTGGGGACTTTTTTTGAAGTTAGGGATAAAGTAATTGCTAATAATATCATTTATACTGTTAATACTGGAGATACAGAAACATCTGATTGGTTATCTACAGTTATAACAATTACTGATGAATTATTTAAAGCTGATGGTTATGAGAGTGATAATATGGTCCAGAGAAAATTAGAATAGAAAATAAACAATATTGTTGGCTGAATCAATGTTAAAAATAACCAGTTATTTTTAACATTAATTAATTAATATCAATTTTCTCTAAATTTAATGTTAATAAGACTCCCACACACTGGGTATGGTTGAAAATAACAGTATAATGAAAACTATTGAGTATTTCCCTGAGATTGTTTTGAATATGTTCACTACGCATTTTGCAATAGGGATCTTTCCTCATTTTTTGGAAGATTGCCCTTTTAAAATTGATTTTGAAGCCAGGTAAGGAAAGGTCAAACCCAAGAGCTTATAGATCTATTTCTCTTTTAGCATATCTGGGTAAAGTTTTTGAAAGGTTATACTATTGAGATTGGAAGAATCATTTATCATAGCTAATTTAACTTTTCCATACAAGTATGATTTCTAAAGAAAATTCTTTGCAGAGGATGCTATAATTGATTTCATGGATTATCGTAGGTTAAAAGAGAGTAAATATTTGTTAGCGTTTTTTGTGAACTTTGAGGGTGCTTTTGATACTGTTTGGTATGATCGCATTCTCAGGTCATTACATATCATTGAGTTCGCAGATTTGTTATACGCCAATGAGCCAGAAGATCATGACCATCTACCTAACAGGATGTTGGTTCTCCACGTGCAGCGAAAAGAACTCGTACTCGGCGAGACATGGAACCTACAAGGTTTCTAATTGTGCGTTGTGCTATCTTGTACTAACACGTGCCAGCAGATCCTTTAACTTCTTTTAGGCTCATGATTGAGATGCCACAGATCAGAATTGGTGTTCCAATACAAACCACAGTTGCTCGATGGGATTGATGTCTGCAGAATTTGGAAGCCAGGGCAATACCTGGAAGTCATCTTCATGTTCTGAGAATCAGTCTCGGACAATCCGGGAGGTGTGGCCTGTCGCATTATCCTGATGAAATACGGCACTCCCTAGAAGGGAAACCGTTTCCACGAAAGGATGTACCTGGTCAGCAGTACGGTTTCCCCCCCCCCCATCTCCGCCTGATGTTTAAACGGTAGACGTCAGAGTGTCTGGCACATGGACAACTAGACCAAGGTATCTCAGCATTACATTTCCCAAAGCATGATATTTCGGCAATCGGCTTGTTTTCGTCCAGGTGGCATTACATCTCCAGTTAAACATCGCACACGTACCCGGCCGGCAACATGGAGCAACAGGAAACGTGATTCATCGAACCGAACCACCTTCCTCCAATCACTCAAGTTCCAGTTTTGATGGTCGCATTCCCATTGTAGACGCTGATGCCAGTGAACCGCGGTTAGCATGGGCATTCAGAACAGCCTGTAGCTTCGCAGACCCATTTTCAGCAGAGTTGGGTGTACTCTGTTTTGTGACACATTATTCCCATCACCCGCATTCAAATTACTGGCGAGTTGGTCCACAGTCACCCTTCCGTTGCCAAGTACCATCCAGGAGAGTCTTCGCTCAACTCGTGCATATATAAGCATTGGTTCCAACACCTCAGCAGACGTTCGCGGGTTTTCCCTCCTTTCAGTAGTTACTAACCAGAACTCACCATGAGCACCCCACTAGCTGTGCAGCTTCGCATATGCTCTGACTCAGTCGTCTGGCCATTACAATTTGGCCTTTGTCAAACTCCCTAAATCCGCTGCCTTTCCCATCTGAAAAACAAGAGTAACACTGATTAACGGCGCTGCCCCGTGTTTTTTATAGTGTCCCAACCCGGACACACTGCAGTTCAGCTGCAGTTGCTTCGATTTGCATAACGACCCGCTGGTCATAATGCTTTTGGCTCATCGGTGTATAATACAATTAAAAATTATTTAAATGTTAGACAGTTTGTTGTAAGATCTCAACATTTAGAATTTCAAAGAGTCAGAATTAGAGAGTGTACCCAAGGGTCAGTCTTAGGTCCAGTGGTTTGAAATTTTGTCTTAAGCCAGTGGTTGGAAGATTAATCACTGAATTGACATAAAATGCATTTGGAGATGATTTGTTTATATGTGTCAAAGGAAACTCCAGGTCGGTAGAAGAAAGCCAAATGAATATTACAGTTGATAGTTTGATTGACTGGACAAATAATAATAAACTTACTATATGGTGAACTCAGACTGTTATGATGTTGTTGAGTGGTAATTTGTATTAAAATAGACCTCCTAATTTACTCATCAATGATAGGCAAATACCATTAGTGCCTCGGGTTAAATATCTAGGTATTATTATAGATAATAACATGTTGTTTACCCCTCATCTAGATAACATGAGAAATAAGGGAATTTATGGCATCCATTGTACATTTAACAAAGACTGAATGGGGACTGGGATAAAGAATTTTAAGTTTATACTATAAAGCATATTTGTAACTATGACATTCGATAGTATGAACCAGAGCTGTAATTCTCAATATATTCTACCTTGTTATCAATATTTGTAAAATATTAAGAGAAATTTATCTCAATATTATACGTAGAACAGTTCCGAATGATCTCCAGAAATCAAAACGAAAAAAATCGAAAATCTTACATTACAGTAAAAAATTAAAAAACAATTGAACACAATTTATTTTTCCAATAATTCTATGGGTCAGTATTCCAAAGAGGAAACGTTTGGCAAATTAATTGGCACTGTATAGACAATTACTGTTTATTTATTATCTTTTATATTATATTATGTTGATTACCTAATTTATTTTAATTCTGCTCCTCCGTCTCTTGTGTTGGACCGGGGGGAGGGAAATACTATTACAGTATTTATTAATTTTTTTAATGTTGAATTTAGTTACAGCATTTTTTTTTACATTAAGTTGATTACTTGTTTTTATTCTCCCTTCCTGTCTGTGGTGTTGGACAGGTGAGCATAATTTCTTTAAACCCTCAGATGAGGGCAGCCTGAGAGCATGATTGTTCACCCCACCAGTATTGAACTACCCCTGGTGGGAGCGCAATTCAAGTGTATATTGCACATAAGTAGTGCTGTACCCGGGCTCGGTTCCGCATGCAGGAGAAGGGTCGTATGCCCTAGTGACAACTGCTCTCTGGTGGCAAGGTAACTTGATTACTGTGTAGAAGTTCTACCAAAACTGAATGCAGATTATATATCTTAGGGGAGATAGATAATAGCCGGGGTACCACATAAGTTAATTACAATGTATATGAAAAAAAATACAATACAATGACTTTTAAGGTGATCACAGATAGATTCCATCTTAAAGTTTCAAATATATTAAACAGTACTTGAAACTGATTATACTGTTCATTTTTGATGGTTACTCTAATCTAAAAACAGATTTAACATATTTGAAATTTCGAGATACATACGAAACATTACCATATCAATAAAATGACCGGAATTGACCAAAATGTTGACGAAACAAATGATCTCCCAAACTCTGAAATAAGATTAGTAAGGGAAAAGTATAAATAGACGTTTAATTACTTCAGGAATAATATCAGACCTAATTGAGACAGATTCTTTTCCAAAATCTTTAATCAATTCAGAAAGTTGGAATACACCATCCACTTTTTTATTCACAATTAATTCATCGATCCATCTAATTTTACGAAATATTCTAAAATTATTCCACGCACTGCATATCAGTTGACGATTTTAATTGCTTCTTTAAGTCCCAAATATTTAAATACACTAAAATGATAGGGTGTAGTGTTTCCATCAAATAATCAACAGTCCAAAGGAAAACAATACGAATTTCACGATTTTATTTGCTTCTTTCTATCCCCAACATTTAAATACACCAAAATGATTTGTCGGAAACAGCATTGGTTGAATAATAAATTCTGTGGAAGGGACTATGCAAACTGCACCACACAGCAATGAGACCTAGTAACCGATATTCATAATAAATTATTAATGATAGGATATAATATTACCATCAAATAACCAACACTCCAAAGTAAAATACAGTAATATGGATTTGAGTGTCAATAGGCATATTCAGATTAATTCTGCTATCCTAGGTAAGAATTAAGTTACGGGCACAGCCTCCAAAAATGGCGGTGAGGAGAAGAGGGGAAAGCAGGAGTTGAAGGGTTCTGACTCGCTCAGTTCTCCGCCTTTCCTCGACTGCACGTTACAGACAAAGAACAAAGCCAAGACACAAAAATTAAGACCACCTGCAAATATGAACACTGAAAATTGCCAATGTACGTTAACAGAAATGCTAAAAAGACAGAGAAAACCACTAACCTCACCAATCAGCGGAATTATATATTCTAAACGACGAAATTATACATCCTGAACGACACAACATTTTCGCACTGATTCACTGCAAAGTGGTTGGAACAAATCACCCAGTGGAAGAGACATCTGCACGCAATTACACATCCAAAATAACCAAATAAGCGGCCAATCAGGACATTTCCACCAGGTGACATTCTGAAGAGCAAAGTTTGCAACGAACCACGTGGCGCTTGCAGGTTCTGTATATCACGTGACTCTTCAGTGGAATGTACAGTGCCGAGAGAGGAGAAACAGTGGGCGGATTCTCGCTCTGTCAATCACTTTGGATTCAGTGAATGTCGGACTGTACCCCTCAATTTAAACCTAAATAGAGACCTGACAGTTCTGGAATAGGTCTCAAATTTCCGTCCATAAAGAGATCTATTTCGATTCTGAGTTCAAAAAATCCCTTCAACAGGTTACCGCTACTCACTCATAGTGTGCTACAACAAATCAACGCTTATTAATTGCTTCTGACAAACTATCTCTTCAGTTACACCAAAACTTGGATTTACAGCTCGGATATAAAATAGTAGTTGAACTGTACTGTACGTCTTGTATCTTCACTCTCATCAATTGGAAATGAAAATATGTAAATTCGCGAACTTTTTCAACGAGCTGATTTTGACCATATGCATTCAAATCTTTTATTCTCGTTACAGTTGATGAAGTTAAACTTACAGACGCAAAATTCTTTACTTTCTCAGGACATATTTCTGCAATTTTCAAACAAATTCGCATTTGTAAAGGCCCTCCTTTCTTTGGCAATGATTTGGGAGGCACGAAAACTAGCTCTAACTACAGATAAGTATTGATGAGTAAAAGTTCTAATCTTTGTTCTGGACTAAAAAGTTTGGATTAGTTCTTGGAATTTTTTCTGCCTCAAAGCCCCTTATCATTTATTGTAACTTGAGCCATGACATGTGGCTAAGTGACATTTCACATTATATTTCTTGAACGCCGGCAAAGCTTAATTGCAAATGAGACTAAGTGTAAGTATCATTAATCAGGGCAAAAAGTAATTAATTGGCCACCGCTCAATAAAAACGAGTCACTCACCATGAAACTTTCTTTTTTTTTCACCATCAACTTCGACATGATTTTTATGGGTTACTGAAATAAAAAAAATACTCTGAAACAGTGAAGTAAGCAAGCACTGACGTCTCTTAAAATTTTATGAAAGATTTTAACATAAATTTATTTACATATTTGAAATAATAAATTTTAAGGTTTATTGATAAAAAAATTAACCTTTTTGCAATAAATTTTTAGGTTTATTGGAAAACACCGACAAGGCTGAATTGCAAATAAGACAAGTGCAAGTATCACGAATTAGGGGGAAAAAGTAGAAAATTGGCCACCAAAAATTAAATTTTAAGGTTTATTACAAAAAAAATGATATATGTTTTGGCACGACAGGGAATGAGATCTTGATTACTAACAAAATGTAACATTACTTAAAATGTCGTCAGGTAAGAACGTACCTACCTCACAAAATAAAAACATTAAATTTTACGATTTAATTGAAATACCCACGGGCCATAGTTTGGGGATCCTTGCTGACGTTGGAACTCCAAAAGAGCTCATCCTTCAAACTTAATAATGAGTATTTGTAAAGGATTTAATGAACAGAATGTTAAGCCATTAGAAATCCTCCGTTTAAAATGCTTTCCACAGGCAGAGTGAAATATTACTTAAAATTTTCTTATAAATTATATATGCGAATCTTTTGATTTTTAATCGTGCAGTTAATATTTTCAACCTTTATGTCATTTTCCCTTCTAAGAAATTTTTCGGCGTAAGAAGTTCTAAACCCTCGGTCCCTTGGAAATCTTGTTATCCGGGTTTTACTCCATATATAAAAATAAATTAAAGCAGGAGAATAGAGCTATATTGAAGTCACAGTATGGAACTGTTTTCTAAAACAGACTACAAAAAGTGAAAGGCATGATTTTCAAAATACCTTTAATTTAACCAATATTTTAGACTTCGGGTTATATTTCAGTAAAACCAGTTTTCTTTTCATAACTTTTAAACATTTCTCAATGTTTCGTATAAATTCCGTATTTTCGTATAAATTTTTTTAAAGCTAAAAATATCTTGTTATGAAACTTTTTATTATGAATGTAAAATATGCTGACTAACGAAGTTTGAAATTTCCAGTGAACGATGCAATAATAGAGGTTATTTTAACTTCATATTGAACTTGACATGCCAAGGTGGTAATTTGCATGACTTTTTAATACGAGAATTAAAGATTATTTATTGTTTTTAACCCGATACAATTGTTTTGCATATTAAAATAAAAATATGATTTCTTACCGTGTTCATTTCGCTAAGGAAACGTAAATATCAACACTAATCTCGGAGGATCCATCTCTCTCTCAAAACTCAGCCAAGAGAAGCAATTGAATGAATGCTGTTAAGTTTAAGACACACAAAGAAACAAGTAAACAGACACGGGGAGAAAACACGTTCTGCACGGAACCACTTTCTCTAGTGATGGCTCTTTCAAACAGCAGCAACTGGATTTAGTCGTTTGAGTTATACGGTATGACACCTCTTTTCACTCACCGACCGAGGATAAAGGGAGAGAGTGGTTTCAGTGACGTATTAGGAAAGGAGGACGATCCTGGTTGCAGGCAGCGATTGGGATTTCCTCTGAATGTGTAGGCCACAGATTAGTAAGATGTTAATACTCTGTGGTTTATAGCAGCGGGGCACAAACGTATTTCGCTCGCAACCCTTTTTATTAAATATAAAGTTGACGCGATCCCCCCCCCCCGTCTAAATACAGAGATGGGATGACCAGATTTTTAGAGAAAAATTAGTATTTTATAAATAATATAATAGACAATTTTATTCGAGTACCGAGAAAGGAATAAAACATTTTTTCTTTTTAATTTACACATTAAAATAATTGTTTAATAGTTTAATTGAATAGAGTAAAAACAACAAATCAAATTCTTATTCTTCAATTAAAATCACAAACCAATAAGAAATGAACAATTACAAAACAAATCAATAAAAAATGATTAATAGCAAAACAATAAAAAATGAATAACAGCAAAACAATAAAAAATAAGAATAACAAATCAAAACAATTAATGAGAAGTATGAGCCTGAATAACCGATAATATTTGGTCCAGGTTATGCTCAATATTTGAAATTTCTAATCTCATGTCATCATCTGGATCAAGTCTGTAATGCTGTTATGATTTTATGGCTGTTTAATTTTGAGAAACCAACCTCACATAAATATGTAGACCCGAAAGGTAGCAATGTTTGTATCGTATCGCCATTTTTGATAATTCTGGATACTCGCCTCGAAAAGAAAGCCAAAATTTTTCACAAGTTGTAATTTTGAAACGAGCACGTAATGCTCCACCACACGACAGGTCGATAAGATCTTCCTTTTGCTCAATTGTAGTTTCGGAGCATGAAGAAATATCAAAAGCAAAGGGATCACGAATCCAATACAACTTTTTTTCTGGAGAAACATGAAATCGTTTCGAAAAATTCTTAATTAACATTGTCAGGTGGGTAGCAATGATATCTCTAAATTGTAAATGTCAATGTTTTTGCTATTAATTACCGAAATCAGAAAAAGATGGCATCATTTCAATGTTATTACGCTCAAATTCAGTTTTCCAAAGATTAAGTTTCTTTTTAACAGCTTCTATTTTATCATTGAGTATTAATATAATTGTTCCCTCTCCTTGAAGTTTTTCAAATATATCAACAAGGTAACTAAGTTTTCCAAGCCATTTTTGATTTGGAAACGATTGGGCAAGGTTCTGATTTCTATCTGATAAAAACAATAAAACTTTATATTTGAGGTCAAAAAGACGTCGAAACACTTTACCACTGGACAACCAACTCACTTTCGAATATAAAAGAAGCATTTCATAAGCGGATCCCATTCCATTACAAAGTATAATGGGCCGCCGTAGCCTAGTGGTCAGGCGCGCGGGTGCATAAGTACACGTGCCTTGAGTGACCGGGGTTCAAGCCCGTGACTGCTGAATACGGTGCTGTTTCTTGTATTCTGTCTATCTTGTGAACTCCTCTGACTGTTTGGTCGTCCCGGAGTATAAACAGAAAATTTATTTATTATAGTGAAAAGTCTGCCATTTAAGCTTCTACTTTTTAATTAAGTTGATCACACTTATCGCAAATTTCAAAACTTCATTCAAATTAGTTTGCATTTCCTTCGCTACTAATGTATAATGTACTATATGTGAAGCAATTTCCTTTACTTTGCCATTTAAACCTTTATTTTATCCTGTTAATGCAGCCAAATCGCAGCCAAATAAATCAGTACAAATCGCAACACAGTTCCTCAACGTCAGATTATTTATTTGAAAGAAAATATTTATAACAACAAAAATATTCTCGCCAGTCGTTCTTCCTTCTAAAGCTTTGCAAAATAGAAAATCCTTCAAAATATCTCCCTCGTAGCAGTATCTGACATATACAATTAGTTGATCACACTTTAAAATATCTGTGGATCCATCTAACTTCATTGCAAAAATTGGACTTTCTCTCAATTGATTTAATAAATTGAATTTTATGTTGTCCGCGATAACCCCAATACGTCGCCAGACTGTCTCTGGACATAGGAATGGTTTATAAATTGCTGATGTACTTTTCTCCATGCATAATTGAAATCATTTTTATGAAATCGTTGCAGCACGGGAACAAGGGATTCAGCAATTGTATGTGATTTCAAATTTTTCTTTCTTTTTTTTTTTTTTTAAATTTTGTAAATTGTTGGCGCATCGCCTTCTGTGGCCATATTGCACCTTCCAAGGTTTTTACATATTCTACTCTGATCGAAGCCCGAGGCGGGATTCGAACCAGAGCTTTGGGTTGCCAGCAGGCACTTTACCCACACGGCTAGCCCGATCTGCCAATTTTTTTTTTTTTTTTAAAGAAACTTCTGTGGATGCTCTTAAAGCTTTAAAAGGAATTGCCGTATGTTTCTTCATGAAAGATTTCTGATCTTTTATGGTGTCGACATGGCTTTTGAAAAAGGATTCAGTTTTTTTTTTTTATTAGCTCTGGATGTTTCGTATGCATGTCTTTTTAATTTAACAGTTTTCATGCATTCGTTAGCCAGTTTTTCGTGGCATATACGCACAAAGGACGTCGCTCATCATCAACAACACTGCAGGTGAAGCCGTACTTCATAAATTCCTCTTGATATTTTCTATTCTTTTTCGTTCCTGTTGATTTGGAATATGATGGCTCTCTACAGAAATTTGTGGTTGCACTTTGCTTGAAATAACGTTAGGTTCCAATTTTCACATGATATAATATTTCTTACCTTATTAGCTTCTGAAGTAACTGTAGCAATATTATTGTCGTTACTCCTCGGCCTTTTTGTTCTGATTACCCAGTTGTCCATGGTAAAATATGTATTTTTTTTCTTCTTACAAACAACGATAATAATAATCAAATGAAACGTGCAATAGAAAAAGTAGCAGAAGAATGAAAAACACATCCAGGTTGATATGAAAGCACCGATTTCCGAATCAGAATAAAATGCGCGCGCAACACACTTGCTATATAAATTTACTGCTACCGCATATCCGCACCTCTCGCCTTTAAGACAATACAGTGCTTAGAAGTTCAAGGACAACGTCAGGTCGCGACAAAGTTAGGGATTAAACTCCCCCTACCCCAACTGTAATTTTCTTTTGTTATTCTCACAGGCAGGAAGTTGCTTTGCTCTGAGATATTTTAGGAATCTGTGGCCTTTTGTGTGTCTTTAAGGGACAAACTTTACAGCTGGAAGAAATCTGAAGTGGATATAATTACTGCATATAGTTCGTGTGTTTTCTTAACGCTTAAACCTACACATGGATGTAAAACCACTTCCTAATACCGAGGAGTTTCTTCCGTCAGTATCTACATCTGAAAGTTCTGGGTTATTAAATCCACAAGTTGGTCTAGAGGGATCGGATGATTCTGAGCCTTCGCATGATGAAACTTTTCATCAGAAATCTCTTTCCACTGAACAGATGGAATTGGATGACTCATTGCAGGACTCTGCAACGGAAAAAACACTGGCTAAAAATATACAGTCAGAGTTAGACAGTAATATCTCGAGGGGAGAGCCAAAAAGTTGGATACAGGCTCCGATGGTGAATTGAACTTATAAACAAAGTTAAATGAATTGGACAAACCTGTCATTATGGGAACCATAACTAAACTGCATAATGATTTTTCTGGGTTTCTCTCCCAAGAGGGAAACAAGATTACTAAAACAGCTGGTAATATCCTAAGAGAAAAGTGGCACAATTTGGAAACTGTGGCAATGTCACTTCTCATTGAAAACGAAAAATTAAAGGCACTTAATCAAGAAATACAAAATAGAACAGATCTCCTTGATAGGATTATAAATACCTGCCTGGCCTTTGTGATGAATTCAGATGCAGCCAGACGAGAGAAATGAAAGGATCTGACGGGATCCAAGGTTATCGATTCTCAACTGATAAGGGAGCCAGACCTGTCATGTTCAGAACCTAATCATTCTGGGCTACTACCTACTTCTTTTCCTAGATCATATGCATACACTGTTCGAATTTCGGTACAAAAAACTGGACAACCAAAAGTTAAAACTGATAATGTCATTGTTTTCGAGCTTCAGACACCAGTGGGTGAAAACAAGTGGCGAAAAATTAAAAATCTCGTTACTAAGACTATCAAATCTGATTTTAAGTCTGTTAAAATTAAGTCCCTATGCATGATACGAAATAAAGGAGTTATTATAGAAACTGCTACTAAGAGAGACAGAAAATTTATCTGCTTCTGAGTCTCTTACTTCAGCTGGCATCTCTCTTGGACGCCCTCGTATGGGAAACCCATCTTTGCTTCTTTACGACATTCGGCAAACGGGCAGTAGTTGGTGAGATTAGGCGTTCTGTCGAGACAAATTGTATTGATATTGTCTCTATACAAGAGCCTTATTTTGCTCGCGTCCTGTCTGGACCACAGTCTAAAACCCTGGGTTACTCGTTAAAAATGAAAATAATACAACTTGTTCACTAGAATCACAAATCTTGTATATTAATTCGTTAGACTCGTTAGACATCGCGGTTCTTCATAGATTTTGCACTCAGTTCTCTACCTGCGTTCTTGTCACACACTCCATAATGAATTTTTACTTAATTCCTCTCTCTCTAGTGCCCTCCATCGGAGGACTTTAATCACTCTCCAGCTTACGTCGAGACTGTGATAAATACTTTGGGACCGAATAGCAACATATTGATCTCATCGGACATCAACCCAAAATCTAACTTTTGGCACAGCTCTTCTACATATGCACGTGGCCTGCTCTTGGAGGAGTTCATAATTAATCATTGTTTTTCAATTCACAACAAGCTTAACCCCCCCTCATAAAAGAAAAGGATTTTGGGGAAAATATTTGGAATATGGCAAGAGCAATGGGAAAATAGCATTAAAGGTAGACCAAACTATATGTTCTTTCCAAAAGTAGATCTAATAAATGATAGCAACAAGAATTGGTTGCAGTTCGGTTTAAATGCAACTTACTTAATAACAGGACATGGACTTGCTTTAAGACTGTACCAGTTGGGACTTAGGGATAGTGGTTTGTGTGAGTGTGGAACTTTGGAGACATCTGAACATGTCATGCTCGATTGTCCAAATTATATAGATTTAAGATATGAATTGGAAAACTCGGTTGGTATGCTGGAGAGAGATGCTCTTTGGGTCCTGTTTGGAGATAAGAGACTGTTTACTTATTTTAATAAGTATGTTGATGGAGTATTTAAAAGAAGATTTCGATTGTTAGGTAGTAGTGGCCCGCCTCCATGCGGCAGGGACGGGAACTCCCGTCATTAAGATTAATGGAATTGATGTTCAAAGTTAAATCTTTCTGACTGGAGGCTAAGAGGCCGTAATTTTCGTGTTGAAATTTCTTTTGTGGTTTAATTTAATTGAGTTAATAAAAATGAACTCTTAAAGATAAAGAAAAATACCCATTTAGGTAAAATCCACGGATGAGCTACGGCTCAGGTAGTGGAATCCTCAATGGAGGCTGAAATGGAATGGAAAGGCCGCTCTGCTGGCTAATTTGGTTAAATTGCTAGAGCGAATAATGACCATTAAATTGAATACCCTACTAGTAGAACAGGATCTGCTTTCAAGGAGTCAATATGGGTTCTGTCCCGGACGTTCCTCCGAGGATGCTCTTGTGGACTTTGTCTCTTCAGTTTAAAACCGTTACATAAATATATCCCGACCGTTTTAATCGACTTCGAGGGTGCCTTCGACTCCCTTTGGTGGGAGAGCGTCGTGGAGCGTCTGCGATCGGCTAGGTGCTCCAACCACCTTTACCTTTTAATCGGTAATTACTTTCCCAATAGAACCATAATAATCAAGTATCAAGATCAGTATCTAGAGGGTGTCCACAGGGTTCTTTCTAAATTGGGTCCTTTTACATGGAACATGGTGCTGCAGCAGGGGCTCTCCCGATCTTTCGATAACGTCAAAATTATAGCGTATTCAGACGATCACACCATCTTCATAAATGGTAACTCTAAGGCCGACCTTGAAACTCCCGCAAATTTTCTTCTCCGGGATCTCTACGATTGGATTGTGGCCAATAAGCTTAAAATCAGCTTGTCAAAAACAAAGGTGACGATTCTTGGATCAAAGTTGGATATCTCTCGCCCACCGTTAATCAAGATTAACAACATTCGTGTCCCCATAGTTCTAAGAGTGGCAATTGATTCCAGTCTCAATTTTATTCCTCACTTGACAAACTTATCATCCAAAATACTAAGATTTACTGGTGCAATTGTTAAGGTGTTCCGTGTTGATTGGGGGCTCTCCAGAAACACATTAAGGATCTATTACAATGCAGTTTTCCTCCCTCTGGTCACGTATGCTGCCGGTGCGTGGTTTCACAAGGAACAGCTCAAGCACTTCAAAGCAAAACACTTTCTCCTTGATAAACTTGTTCCATTGTGGTTCTCCATGAACATATTCACGTCCTACCTGTTGACAGGACATTGATCGATGAACCAGTCTTTTTAGGTTCAATTTATCACAAACAGACCTCTGTTCGTGTGGATCACCAGTGAGTTGGGATCACATCTTGTTTCATTGCTCCCTGTATGACAATCTCAAACGTCATCTTCATTCACTTACTAATTTACAACCACGACAGGAGTCGTCCCTACTGCAAAGCTCGGAGTCATATCAGATTCTTCAGGCTTTCGCTCAAGGCGTATTTCTTCAAAGGCGTTCAGTGTCGACAGATCTCAACAGAATGCACCACTATGGTCCTGCTGATGCATAGCTGGTTAGATCTCCTTTAATAATATATAAACTCAAATCCTCAAGAAGTGAAATTTTTTCTCGGCCTGCAGATAAAATTAAGTGTTTCTTTCTCGTTTTTTTATTTTTTTATTAGCATCACTTTCTTTCTTGTATGTATTTATTTATTATTATTATTTTTCTTTTTTTTCCTTAGGAACACCACTACTTTCTTTCATTTGTTTATTTATTAAATAAGTTTTTTTTAGCAGCACCGCTACCTTCTTCCTTATTTTTATTTATTTATTATTTATTGTTTTTATTTATTTTATTTTATTTGTGTTTATTATTTATTTATTTTTTATTATACATATTTTATTTTCTACTTCATTTTTATTCATTTCGCTTCCATATCCAGCACCATGGGTGATCGTTTTTTTTTTTTTTTTTCCCTATGGAATGGGTTTCCAGAGGATCCTGGCCTACCTTCTGGCAACATCAGGTGGGTCAGTCTTTCTTGAGACAGTACGTGCTTTACATAGACTGGCCCACCTTGCCGTGGTGTGGACGAGTACCCAGAATCATCTGTCCAGGTGACTGATGCTTCTGGGTAGCCAAGCAGCCAAAACAGAACACATATACCTGGCCCATTTGTAGTGATACTGATCTTCACAGAGATACGAGGCGGAGTTGAACACAAGTTCTAGGAGCCTCCCTTTACATGTACACATGTCCACATCTCACATACACATTCAGGGGAATTTCAAATCGCTGCTAGTAACGAAGATTGTCGTCCCTTCCTAATGCAGCATTGAATAGCTCATGTCCTTCGTCATCGGCGTCTGTGTAAACACAGAAGTCATGTGGCTAAATCAGTCAGTGACTACTCATTGAAACCGCCAAGTATCAGAGTTGTTCAGCTACGGCAGTGGTTTTCAACAGGGATGCCTCAACAACATTCTAGGAGTACCACGTAATTTGGGTTAAGTTTCTTAAATTTATTTTTATTATTTTTTTTTATTTATTTATATGTTTTTTTTTTTCCTTCTAAAAAGGTGTACATTATCTTTTCAGTTTTGTGGTGATCTATAATTGATGTTTACTTAGTAACTCTATAGAAAGAATAAATTTATGTACTGTATATATATATATAATTTTGTATTATGAAATATAATTTTTATAATTATATAATTGTAATAACTATAATAGTACATCTATATACATAAGTTATGTTACATAATACATATATATATATATATATATATATATACTTATTCACTGTATTTGAATAATGTTTGAAATAATTGAAAACTGAATCTTACATAAAAAGGGGGTAAAGCATATATCAGAGGCAGCAAGCAGCATTTTCCTCTACATGACGGTTGAGATATAAACTTAAGTGAGAATAATGATTAAAAAAAAATAAATTAAAAATAAATTCCAGCAGCATGGCAAGACAGAAGAGCGAAAATTGTGAAATTATAGGTAATAATCAAACTAACAGGGAGGGAAGAGAATAAAATTATTGCAGCAGACACTCTACCAAATAATTTAGAAGGTCTAAATACAAAGATAATAAAATATAATCAATTAAATTTTGAATAGCCAATTAAATGAAATTTAACGGCGCCCCCCCTCTGACGGGCACCAGGTCCAAATTTATGTGAAATATCACGAGCAGAGATGTGAACAAGAACAATAAAACAAAATAAAAACAGAAATAGACTGACCATTATGCCCCATCTCAACAGAGGACCACAAGGCAAATAATGGTCAGGGAATAGCTGCATTTCGATCGCTAGACAAATCGCTTCCCATTATGGAAGTAGACATTGTAAGAAATTATATTTTTGTTTTAACTTATACAAATCAGTATTCTGTGACTGGTTAAAAAAAAAAAAAATACCCTTTATTTAGCAGACAAAAGAATCGTAAAAATACCCATTTCGCCTTGCGACTTTAAATGGTACGTTATTATACCATCTTGTAATTGCTTTATTCATTTGAAATTGCAACCTTAGTTAGCATGTTTATTGTAATTTCATTAATAATAGTAATTGGTTCATTAAAATGACTGAACATAGTTTTAGCATTTTTAAGCGATTATTGTGGAATATGTGAAAGTTACATTCAGATTGTAATTGAAATTAATAAGAAATTTTTAAAAATATGAAAAGACCGATTTGACAGCAGCAAACCCCAGTCTCTAACAGATCATAATGTGCTCGTATTGGACAAGTGCAAAACAATTAACGAAACAACGAATTTGTGGTCACAGTCCAAATTCAAATCTGCGAGCCAAATGAAGACTCCCTGCATCTTTTGACTTCCGGACATTTGTGAAAATTATCACAAATATTTCTTTTATCACTAATATTTTTTCTTTTTTTTTTTTTTTTTTTATTAAACTGCATGTGTGACTACTACACGTATTGCGCGTGACCTTTATAGAAGAATTTTTTTTAAACCCAAGGAAGTTCATTGAAATGTTTTTGTGATTAATCGTTTATTACTGATTAAAATATAAACCATACTTTTTTCATTACGCTGTATTACGTCATTATTATGAAAATTCCAAATATAACCAAATGAATCCATATGAGTACACGGCGCCAACTTTCAGATTTGGATATATCTCACTTAGATTTGGACTTGTCTCACTGGATTATTTGCATACCGAAGATTATTTTCAACTATTTTAAGTTTCAGATTTGATTACAGAAAATAATTGCAAAAAAGTTAATATTTGGTCTCTTCTGACAGATTTACCAGAGCGATGCACTTCCTCCAGTCCTTTTAATCCATAAATGGATTTCTGTAAAGGAAATAAAAAGGGGGAAGGTATCATCCGTTTCGAAAGCTGTGACACAGTCTTCGGTATTCCACATGTATTGACAAGTGCTTTTAAAAATAGGATTGAAAATTGCTCCTAAAATCGAACAAATAAAACAGTTAAAATTAAAACTAACCATTTAATCCAAGATAAAATGCGTTATCGATGAAAACAATTGCTTTCAAATTTCTATATTGTGTTTCTTCATTGAATATGCAAATTTATATTTTATATATTTTCTTTTCCTGTGTTACAGAACTGTACAAGGAAAATTAGAGAACAGCTAGAAAATAAAAGAACAGAAAAACAGCCCAAATATTTTACTATAAGAAAATTAGTCAAGAAAACGACATCAACAAGGGAAACTTCGAGTGATTCTGATAGTTCGTTGATTTACAAACAACTAGCGAATAATGCAAGTATAATCACTATAATGTCTGGGCTGATTTAAATAATAAAACTCGCAAATGGAAATATTTATATATGATCAAAACGAATGACTGTACGATAATTGAATTCTACAAGTAGAATTTTTGTTATCATCAGAAAAGAGTTCTCCTCGTAAAATAACAGAAAAAAAAAATCTTAGCAAACTGTCAAACTCCATTTCACCCATTAGCAAATTTTATAATGCATATTAGTGTTCATGCACGAAAGAAACCTTTCGCCTGTCCAGGTTTTGAGCAGAGATTATCTCGTTTACATAATCTTAAACGACGTGTCACAGTTCATATAGGAGAGAAACCTTTCATCTGTCCAACCTGTGAGAAGACATTCTCCCGATCACACCATATAAGAATCTTTTTTTATTCATATAAGAATCTTTCATAGAGCATATCATAAGAGACCTTTCATCTGTCAGACATGCGAAAAGCCGTTTAAAAGAGGAGATTTGAAATTACATACGCAAGTACACACAGAAGGGAACCTTTCAGCTGTCACAAATGCGCTAAGGAGTTTAGAAAATCAGGATATTTGAAATTACATATGCGATTGCACACAAATGAGAAACCTTTCAACTCTCAGAAATGCGAGAAACAGGTTAATATTACAAGAGAATTGAAGTCGCAATCGCAGTGAGTACATACAAACGATAAATCTTTAAGGTGTGAAATCCAAGGCCGGATTTTAATGACTGTATGTCCTAGGCATTCTTCAGAAAATTGGGAAAAATTTTCTGAGGGGCAAAAGAAGACTGTTGAGCTATATTTTCATTTTTTTCGTATTTTGATTAGAGAATAATTTATTGTGGTGAAATATCACCACCTATTGGGTGGTTTTCAACCGTTTTTTAATAATGGCATCCCTAAGTCATTTATTTTATTTTTGGGGCACCCCTACTCAATTTTCTGCCTGTTAGATCCAATTCTGTGTGTGTGTGTGTGTGTGTGTGTGTGTGTGTGTGTGTGTGTGTGTGTGTATATATATACATACTAAGTAAACATCAATTATAGATCACCACAAAATTAAAAAGATGCTCTACACCTTCTTATAATGAAATAAACATATAAATTAAAAAATAATAAGTTTAAGTAACTTAAATCCAAATTCCGTGGCACCCCTGGAATGTTGTTGCGGCACCCCGGTTGAAAACCTCTGATTTATTGTGTCAACTGTGTTTGAAGTGATTTAAAATGTCAGACCGATATATGCGAAAACACGAATCTGGTTATGAAAAAAGAAAAAAGCTTTGGTTAAAATAAAAAATTCAGTGCTGAAATACAAATGTTCCAAACCACTCCTGTAATAAGCCTACTCTTTCTCAATCTGTAGGTTTCAGTGATGTTATTTTTAAGCCTCCTCTAGACCTAATCACAAAGGAACAAATAAAGGTCAAATTGATATAGAATTAGAATCAGACCTGATAAATTTCATAGTGTCGGTATAGACAACGAATGTAATTCAAAATAAAGATTAATCGGAGCCTGTGAATGACATAAGTACCGAAAAAAAAAAAAAAAACAAACATCTGTTACAGTTGCTTCACTATCAAATTTCAGTAATGATCCAGCTAAAGGGAAAATAAACGCTGATCTCATTCATCGCGTTTCCCAAAATGTGCCACCACAATTTAGAGTGCAATTTCTAATCAACGTATAAAAAATTTGGCGGAAAAATAAGATATGCAAGAAAAGAATTGTTTTATATTTTATAGGAAAATGGCGAGGTCGTTAAAAAAAGATTGGAATTCTCAGATTCTACAGGAAAATCGTATTGTTGTGGTGTGTGTGTTATTAAAAGACGGATTTATTGAGATATGCAATCAATTTCAAACTGGTTTTGACGACTGGGAAAATGCACATGCAAGGATCACAACGCGTGAAAAATAAAACAGCATTTCACTTCTAAATCTTATATTTTGCAGTTCCGAAAGTCTACCCTAACTGACACAAAATTGGAAATCTAGAAGGAAAAAGCAACAATGTACAGTACTAGACTGAAGTTTAAAGAAGAGTAGTTGTTGTAGTAAAAATTTTGGAAGAAAGATGTATAGCTTTTGCTGGTGACAACAGCAAATTCTAAATGGGAAGCATTCTGGGAATTAATCGTGGAAGCTACTCAGATAGCAGACAAACTGAATGAGTATTTTGCATCTACATTCACACATGAGGAGTTATTAAGGTTTGAAAATGCCAGAAGTTATTAAATTGTTACAGGGTGCTTAATGATTTTGTAATAACTGATAGCAAAATGGAGGAGAAATTGTTGAAGTTATACATAAAAAAGGCACCTGGGGTGGATGGGATCTATCCAGTTATATTGAAGGAGGCGGTAAAGCAACTAAGCAAACCCTGACGATAGACCTGGCGATAGTTAACACCTTCTTCGAAAAGAAGGAAAGCCAGCTGATAACATAAAAGAATGGGGAAAGGATAACCCAAATTCACTATATCATGTGCTGCACGAGGCGTCTAAAGTAAATGAGAAACAGCAAGGTGATTAACCGAGAAAATGTGTCTTCACAACGTGGATTCCTTGTGGTCGAGTGGTAGGTTGGTGCGGACAAAAGTAGGAAATTTTCAAGACAGAGGGAGAAAAGGATTAAATGGTGGAGATTGTGGAAGGCTAAAGGCTATGTAATAAGCCTTTAGCCTTTCACAATTTGTATTAGGAATTTGCTTATTATAGTAATATCAATTAATCAAAAATAATATTAATCTTATTAAAATTCATTTTTAATTAAATTGTATTTAAACGAAAATCATGATCCAGAGTAGAGCTGTCAAGCAAAGGCCAGAGACTAGCGAGAGTTCTGTGACTTGGGGGAGAAAAGGTGGGGAAGATTCTCCAACGCATCACAGTCTCAAAAAATGTGCGAAATGTGAAATATTTGCTGATTTCTAAAACAGGACATGGTCTAGCCAACGAGGATGCCTTTGCGTGTACTAGGTGTGTAGAGTGTTAAGAAGTTAGGCTCAAACTCAGCGTTCTCATGGGCGTATATGAAAGCTTGAGCTGTAGGTTAAATGCACTCGAAGAAATTAATATGAGGGCCCATCAAGCTCTCAGCTGCCCAGCTCAATGACAGAGCTCACTCATGTGCATCAGACAAAACAGAGTCAATCTCCAAGGCAGAATGCGCTGGTTCCAAAGAACTAGTTATTGTTGGTGACTGTATATATCAGGGAGATGGGGAATATACTATGCAAGAAGGATAGGTGGAACAGGACCAACGTATGTCTGCCAGAGGCAAATGTTGAAGTCTTAGAGCAGATATCATGTTTTAAGGGCACAAAAGGTGAAGTTGTTTTACTCTACGGAACCAATGACTTTAAGAGTAAGAGATCTGCAGATTTACTAAACAAGTACAGGTCGCTGTTGAAAAAAATTCTTGAGTTAGGTTTCAACGTGAAAGTGTCTGCGATTCTGCCCAGACACGATAGGAGGGAGTACATGATGAGAACCTTGTCGATTAATTCGGCCCTGCAGAGATTGTGCAAGGCTCAAGGGGTAGAATTTTTTTTCAGCTTGGTCTGTGCTTGTTGACACGAGAGACTGCTTCCACAGGGAGGGTGTACACTTAAATAGAGAGGGTGCAAGAATATCTGCTGATGCTATCGAGGCAGTGTTAGGTTGGTCTGAAAACTGCTGGCTTTGGTGATACACAGAGTAAAAGGTTAACAGTGGCCACAGGCAGAGGCAAAAGTGATTCTTGCACAACTTCTATTAGAATGAGCAACAACCCGGAAAGCAAGATAATGAAGATTTACAGGACTGTTGGGAGTCATGGTGGAACAAATAAATACATGGGATGTGTTAGGGTAACTTAGAGTAGGAACAGGTTCATGTACACCAGGCATGTCAAACTGAGGGTCCCCCGAGGGCCATATGGGATACATTTGTGTTGTCGTGAGAGTCGCACACGACAACTAATTGAAGTCATTCAATAAAAATTATTGCAGAATATTTTCATTACTTAAACTTAGAAACATACAAAGTGCGTACAAATGGTTTAGCGGCTAGTCACATTCATGAATGCAAAGTAATGAAGTAGTTTAAAAAAAAAGAAAAAAAAAAGAAAATTTAAACGGCAACATAGACTTGTATGCAACAGCAAAAAATATATTGTACAAAAATTACAACAGTTCAAAATGAACATTTATTTACGACTATTTTTAGTGTTTTGTCCTCGTTTTAATGACAATTTTTGCCATGTCTGGGTGGAATGTCTGTGCAGTTACGACTTTCATCAGAGATGAGAGGTGTTGATCAGTCAGTCTTGTTCTCTGAGAAGTTTCTGTTGATTTCATGAAGGAAAATATATGTTCACACACATAGGTTGAACCGAACATTGCCATAATCCTTGTGGCATACTTTCTGAAGTTTTTAAACTTTTCAGGAAGGTATGAAAATAAACGAGGTATCCCCACTTCAAGATACTTTGCACTGAGTGTAGAATCAGACTGCATTTATAATAGTTCCATCTGCAGTCTTGTCTTTCTGCTGTCTTGGCAACATCAAAGGTGAATGTTGCTGAGAATAATGCAAAGTGGTGTTCAAAAGATGAGAAATCACGAAATCTTTCCTGAAATTCTTTTGATAACAATTCTAGGTGGCTGTCATACTTAGCAAAGCTAAATACAGACTCAGTATTGGCAGTGTTTTTCAGCTCTTTGCACTTAGGAAAATGAACTAAATTTTCATTTGACAACTGTGACTTCCATAAGCTTAGTTTTGTAATGAAGCACTTGATGTCATCATACAACTGAGTGATGAGTTTGTTTTTACCTTGTAATTTCAAATTAAGATCAGTTAATTAATTGTGCAGTAATGTCCACAGCAAAAGCCAGATCCTGGAGCCAACCTTTATCTTTTATTTCATTCGTGTTTTGACCTTTCATCTCCCAAAACATAATTATTTCTTGTCTCAACAAATAAAATCTTTTCAGCACTTTGCGACATGACAACCAGCGGACTTCTGTGTAGAATGGAACATCGGTGAACTGATTATCCATATCTTCCAAAAACTGTCTGGATTGACGGTGGTTGAGAGCACGGCCTCTGATATAGTTCATTCTCTTTGTGACCAAACTAAGCACATGATCCAATTTTAAAATCTTTGAACACAAATTTTGCTGATGAATAATGCAGTGAAAATGTGCAAATGATGAATCTGGATGCGAGTTTTCTATTTCTTCCTAACATGGGAGCAACACCATTATGTCTGCCAACCATATTCGCAGCACTGTCGGCAGATAAGCATGCAAGTTTACTCAAATCCAAACCATAGTCATGCAGAACATGCTCGACTTTCTCAAAGATGTTCTGGCTTGTTGTAGTATCATGCATGGGGATCAGTGCAATCAGTTCTTCATAAATATTAAATTCACTGTCACAAGCCCTGATGAAAACCAGTGATGTCGACGGTCTCATCAATAGCAATAGAAAAATGTTCAAATCTTGATGATGTGGCCTTCAACTGTTGTTTCAAATCACTTGACATTTCATCAATCCGCTCAGCAACAGTGTTCCTGGTTAATGGAATATCTTTGAATAAGTGTGCTTTCTCTGGCCACACAATTTGAGCCGTTTTTACAAGGCATTGCTTTACGAAATCTCCTTCACTGTAAGATTTCCCACTCATGGCGATCATTCGGCTGAGTTCATAGTTTGCAATAACGGAAGCGACATTCCCTTTCTCAATTTTCGTAAAACAAGTCTGTTGCTGTCTCACGTCAGCCTTCAATTCCTTGAACCTTGACACACGCATTGGACCTTCATATTTATCGTAAGACCGATGGTTCGTTTCATAATGTCTTTTCAAGTTGTACTCTTTTGGCGCGGCAATGCTTTTGTTGCAAATTAATACTGTAATTCCAATTTTTCTTGAAACACTCGCCCTTCTTCGTTCAGTTTCCTTTTTCTCTTAGCTGGAAAAGCACAAGCAATTTTTAAAGATGAGGCGCAATCTGAAAAATAATAAAATTAAATTAAAAATAAAATAACCGGTTAAAAAACTGAAACAAAATTTAGGCCAGCTTATGTATTGTTACCAACGAGATAAACGGGTGTTTACGTCATGCTCGTTGGTTCCACTCTCTCACTCAGGCCGAGCGGTTTATCTTAACGATAGAGGAAGCTTTTCCAGTTGTGGGTCGTAGATTCGGATCAGGACCAGGTACCTACATCAATAAATTGGAATGCTAGAATTCTTGTCGTAAGGCAGCCGCGCACGATATTCAAAATTCTAAATTACTTCAATTAACAGATTTTATTCGCTGCTGACGCTGCTGGATACAATTCCTACATCAAATCCAGATCTGTAACGAGGGGTGGAGGAGTAGCCCTGTTTGTATGTGACATAGCACTTCAAATAATCTCGGTCGCGTACTCAGATTCAGAGTTTTATGAGGCATTACTTGTCACTTTAAAAGTCCACTCAGCACTCTTAGATATAGCAGTCGTTTACATTCCACCTGTCCCTAGTCTAGAAATTATAAATAATGTAGTAGACTGGCTTCTCAACAAATTGCATGTGTCAGCCACTCATATAATATGTGGAGATTTCAACCTTCCACCAAAGCTCAATAACCTACTGTACACTATGTTAAATAAACTACAGCCATGCGACATTTCTCTTATCAATGAGCAACCTACAAGAGGTGAAAATAGACTTGACGTAATTCTGTCTTCTGGTAAATGTATAATTGATGTATCCCCCGAAATGTTCTTTCCATCCGATCATAGCCCAATTGCAATGCTCATAATGCTACCGTATGTTGACTTCAATGTCAAGGTAAAAATTAAGAGCCAGCTTGTCACTTCGCCAGCCTTTCTGGACCCAAATAAATGCTTATTTGCTGCCAGCTGTATCCCGTGGGAATGTCTACTCAAATATGATGCCTTATTTGCAACAACTCTCTTAACCAGTTGGATCAACTCTATTACAGAATTTGCGGCTTCCAAAGTAGTAAGGATGCCATCAAAATCTAAAACCTGGTGGAACTCTAGCCTAACTGCATTGTTTAAACTAAAGCAAACTCTGCACAGAAAATGGAAAGTGTCTAATGACACACAAAATAGAATTAACTACTCGAGGGCCAGAGCAATATTTAATTGGGAAAAATCTAGATCAATCAACCGCTACATGAAAGACACACTTGACAGGAGAAAGCTACCTCGTTGCATACATAAAAGTGACAGAAATCAGGGGCTTGACAAAGAAGCGTGGATGGACCACATCAGCAGATTCTCCAGCATATATCATGAGCCTCAAGTCAGGGAGTTTGAGTGGGATCAATTAGTTGACAATGAGATGGAGTCTGTTCTTATCACTAAAGAAGCACTAATACAGAGTATTAACTCTCTGAGGCCAACTAACACAGCTGGAGTTGATGGAGTCAGCCACTTCACAGTGAAGTGTCTCAGCCCTTACCTAATTGAACCACTCCAAGCAATTTATAGCTCTTTCCTTGCTTGCCGAGTTTTCCTTGAGAACTGGAATAAGTACGCTGTAATTCCAATGCTGAAAATTACAATGCCTAACCTTGCGGAGCACTATAGGCCAATATCTACTGCATCTACCCTGTTAAATGTACTGGAGAAAGCGCTGTTGCCAAAGTTGTTGAATCAGATACTGGCTGGGCAGCTTCAACAAATTCATTATTCAATAACTGCAAGATCAACAATAATTAACCTCCTCACAGTTCAAGCCGCGATACTAAATGTTTTTCAAGCCAGAAAGGAAATTGCAATAATTTATGCCGATATAAAAGCAGCCTTCGATAATCTGGATGTACATGCCTTACTTCATCTGCCTCAACACGCCTTCCAAATAAAAGGAAATTTTTTGAAGTACCTACAGGCCCTACTTACTTGTCAGTCCTTTTATTACCGCACAGACAGTCAGATCCTCCAACGCCAACTCCATGCAGGAGTTCCACAGGGTGGAGTTTTAACTGGATTCCTCTTTACCGCCATGATCCCGTTCTGCAACGGTAGGGAAGATGTATGCACTTATGCAGACAATATTAAGATCCTAACACCCATCCAACCGTCCATGAATAATAGGGCATTGTATGAGCTGATTAATTATAAGCTTCTGAACTTATTCGTGTACTTAAACAAATATGGCTTAGCCCTAAATCCGCAGAAGACTGTAATCATGGTGTATTCGCTCAAAAAATCGCCTACGCTCCTACACCCGAAACTTAATGACAAACCTATCCCAGTTGTTGAGACGCATAGATATCTGGGAGTAACATTTGATACGAAACTTACGTTCAAGTCTCATATTGACCTGATTGTAAAGAAAATGAACTACTTACGTTGGGCAACAAAACAGCACCTCTTGCACGTGAAACAGACTGCAACAACCGCACGATATTTAAGAACAGTGTATTCGGCCATTTTGTATGGCGCCGAATTGTGGGCGTCAGCCACCCCTACCCACATTAGGAAAATATATGCGAGTGAATTCTGGCAGCTGAAGTGGGCAAACCATAAGCACCATCTCCCTCAACAGTTAAGGACCACGCAGCTCTCTGAACAGCTTAAACTGCAGCGTTTACCAGACATCATTGCCTGGACACGATTAATAACCACAATCAAAATGATGACTGGCACGATATCATCACCATGCTTCTGGCAGCTTTGTGAGTGGCACATCCCGCCATCTGCATTAAGAGGCCCAAAATCCTTGAGAATGAAGACCAACAGACTGAAGATGGCCGACAGATTTATACCCGCCAGTGCGTTAGAATCAATTCAGTGCCTAACACATATCGGAATATCCTACTAAGGCTCATAGAAGATCTGAAATATAGGAAACAAACCGCAGTGTGGCTCGCTGAGGCTATTGTTGCCTAGTAGTTGTGTGAATTTCTGTCAAGAACTGTGTACGCAATTGAATAATGTATATCTCGCACAAGTTGATCAGTGGATATGATGTTAAGATGAACTTTTGTATTACAATTGCCAGGACTCTAGACAGAAATGTAGCGAAGAGTAATGTAGCATAAATGTCATCCTTTCGTGTATATTTAACCTTTCCTGTGTATTTTAGACATTCTTTTATTCACATTTTATGGTAATCCCCTGGCATTTTCTGCCGTGAAGGGAATTTGTCACTTACCAATGTACACCTATATTTTAAATTTGGTAGGACAAATAAAGATTTATTTATTTATTTATTTTGAGAAACGCTACGGTGTCCTTTGTTCGGGCCGCTGGTGTGCTTCCAAAGGGCCACATGCGGCCCGATGTACACCGATGCTATGAGTATAGTTTGAGCACCGGGAAAGGAAAAATGAGAGTAGGTATGAGTTATAGGCCTAATGAATCTGATGAGTATAATGAGCAATTGTGCAGAGAAATAGAGTGGGCCAGTAAATCATGATGTCTTACGATAGGGGAATTTAACCTTCGAGATATTGACTGATAATTTTGGGTTGGTCATTTGCACACTAGCAAGATTTTTGTTGGTTTATGGGATGACTGTTTTCTACAGCTACATGTTCGAGGGGCAATCAGAGGGAGTATGGCTCTTGATCTGATTATCAGCAGAGATTATCATGCATTAAGAATTTTCAGATAAAGGAACCATTGGGAGAGGAAACTACAATCAAGGCTAAAGGGAAGGGATTTTGCTTTTGTAAAGGTGACTACAGAGGTCTCAGACAGATTTTACATTCTGTACAGTGGGATCAACTGATGATGTTACCAACATTGAATTCTAAATGGGATGCCTTCAGGGACTTAATTTTGGAGGCTACTAGGCGTTTCCTTCCAACTTAGAAATATTGTTCAAGGATTAGGCCTAAATGGGTGTCAGATGAATTAATGAGGCTCGTGGCAGAGATGAAGAATGTATGGGATGTGTATAAAGTATCAGGAGACACAGAAGCCTATGGCATTTATAAACTAGTCTGTAATCAAGTCACAAAGGAGGTTAGGCAGGCGAAAGCATATTACGAGAAATCTTTTGTAAAGAAAAACAGCAAAGAGTTCTTTACTTATGTAAAAACTAGGGAGAAATGGGTGAATCAGATTTGACCACTTGACATAGATGGGTTGACTGTTGATGATCATGCTCTGGTAGCTGATAAAATGAATGAGTATTTTGCATCTACATTCACACACGAGTAGTTATTGAATGAGGCGAGTGCCAGACGTTTGTAAAAATCTAACAGGGTGCTAAGTGATTTTGTAATAAATGAGAGCAAAGTGGAGGAGAAATTGTTGTATTTTAACATAAGGAAGGCACCTTGGTTGGACGGGATTTATACAGTTATATTAAAGGAGGCAGCAAAGGAAGTAAGCAAACCCTAAGCCACAATTATGTGAGTTTCCTTGGACTCAGTATAGGTCCTCATGAATTGGAGCTGTGCAAATATATAACCTATTCACAAAGGGGGTTCAAAAGATGACAAAAGTAACTACAGACCTGTTAGTTTAACTTATTCTCAGGGGGTATTTCTGGAATCACTGGTTAAAGACTTGTAGGATCATCTAGACAAGACTGCAGTAATAGTTCAGACAGAGCATGGGTTTGTTAAAGGGAGGTCTTCTTTGACCCATTTGATTGGATACTATGATGTGGTCATAAAGCAACTGGAACAGAAAAATAATTTTGATATCATATACTTGGATTTCAGGAAAGCTTTTGATACTGTTGCACATGGAAGACTACTGTACAAATTGGAGAGGCATTAAGGGTACGTGGCTACAATCGAATAAAGGGACAGTTGAGTGTCAGACAACAGAGAGTGGTAATCAATGAACACTGCCCTTGGTGGACAAATATTATTAGTGGAGTTCCTCAGATCTCGGTGTTGGGCTCATTGTTGTTTTGTATATTGTCAATGGTATTGATGAAAGTTTATCACGTTTAATTTCCAAATTTGCAGATGATACAAAGGTTGGCAGGGTTGTCAATGACAGTCATTAACAACTGGATCTAGATAAGTTGGGCAAATGGGCTGATCAATGGCAACTGAATTTTAATATTCACAAATGAAGAGTAATGCGGATAGCAATAACCCAAGAGAAACGAACCAACTGTGTGGTACTACACTCAGGGAAGTGGAAAAAAGTGAAAGAGACCTGGGAGTAATTGTACAGACAGATATGGAGTTCGCTGAGCAGTACAGGTCATCGAGCCTTGTCAATGATATTTAGGAATTTTGCTAGCAGGAACAGGTAGGTTATTATCGCGTAATACAATGCAATGGTCAGGCCACACCTAGAATAATGTGAACTGGTCTGCAGGCCTCATTTTAGGAAGGATGTAGAGTTGTTAGAACGAGTACAAATAAGGGCAACAAAATTGGTGTGGGGAACAAAGGGGTGCTCTTACCAAGAAAGGTTTAAATTCTGGAAATTGCAGTGCCTGGAGAGTAGGCACCTGGGAGGTGATCTAATTGAGGTGTATAACGCCTTGAATAGGTAGACAAGCTGAATGCAGATGGAATTCTTCCTCTTGCTCAGACTAAGAACCTGAGGGGGCAGAGTTTCATATTTTGGATAGTCGTAGAATAAACGTTCGGAAATTTGCCTTTAGCCAGAGGGTAGTTGATTGGTGGAATAGGCCTCCATCTTTTGTTGTGGAAACTTATAGCCTAAAGAAATTTAATGCTGAGCTTGACAGACATTTGTAACAAATGGGGGAGTGAAATGGGAGAGGGGCTTTTTTTTTTTTTTGGCTAATGGTGCATAACTCCCTTTCTTGCATTGTATGCCTCTACTAACGCTAATGTCCAGAGCTGTGAGTTTTTCCTGGAATGTTCTGTGCCAGCGAAGTAAAAAGGTTGTATTGAGGCTCAGAGTACAGATGTAATTTCTCTACAATGGGAAATAATTTCCTACTGGTCTCTCTCTTGGGAGAGTTGTCACACGGTTATCGCCATATTTGTAAGACGTGGGTAGGTAGTTAGTCTCTTCTCGGTTGCTTGGTTACCAGTGGGATCTGCGTGGAAGCCCATGAAAGTAAAGGCTTCCCCTTAGATAATTCGTAGAGGATTCCGATTCTGGCCACTCCCAGGTCTAGTGGAAGGGTTACAGCCAGCACATGCAGTGCATCTGTGTTAATTTTACTGCAGGGTCGAATGGCTATGGATGGGTTTTATGTAATAGCATTGCTGTTGACGGGTTTTATGTAATTAATTTCAAATCTGTGCTATATCTTTACTGCTATAGACAGTTTTCGCAAATCAGAATAACCGTTAATACTATTAAAACTCAATTAGTAAACATCTCCCAAACAAATGTTAGAAGTGAATATGAAAGGGGGAATCGTGGAAGTTGATACAGAAATGAAAACTATGAAGTTTCCTCAGTGCTCAGTCGTTAATGAAAGGTGAGAAAACCGATTGCCATGTACTCCATTAAATCGTTCAACACGTAATATACAGCAGAAGCAGGAACAGTATTTTCATCAACACTGAAGCATTCACTCAGTTTAAATGCACATTCCTGGATATTGACTTCGGTTCAGTCTGTGTGATCAGCTTTGGTTCAAGAACGATGTGAAAATTGTATTCGACTAAAGAAGCGAATGAGATGCTAGAGATGCTCAGCGCACACACAAATTTCTTTTCATTAAGTAATTGAAGTCCATTTTTATCGCCATGAAAAAATAGACTACTGTTACATAAACACAATAGAAATGCAATTAAAGTGGAACACAGACCATATAACAGTTGGTTATAAAATAAGTTTCCCTATTGAGGAGACCAAGTGTCAAAACGGTTAGATTTAGTGTTGGGAAAATCCGTGGGTATATCGTTGAGGATATGGGTGAGCGATTTGTAGAAGGTAAAAAAACAGTTCAAATTATCGCCACAAGCTGAAAAACCGCGCTGCTCATATATAAAAAATTTGAAATTTACTTCGAGACATGCTGCTTAAAAAAATGACATCCTCTTAGATAAAAGCAAAAAGGCCAATGCCACCATCAATAACCATGATGGCTCTTACAAAAGAGGACCGTACCCTATCAGTAAATCTGTTCAACCAGAATAATAGTAATGCTAATGCAGCGCTATGTGAATATCAGAAATTTAATAGCCCTTTAATGTCTGTGGGGCTTCGAAAACTAATGAAGAAATTTGAAGTGGCCGAGTGGGGAGTTAGCTGTAATTCCAGGCAGGGTATGGGATGACAACGTATTGGAATGGAGGTAAAGGATGAAGTGGCAGGATGCAAAACACTACTAGCCAGTAGTGCTAGGAGACTTGATCCACCATGCGTAAAGTACCGTGAATAATTTTACGCACGTTGACGTACAAGATTCAGGTGTTGCAACAAATAAAATCTTGTGAGCAGCAACAACGAATAGACTGCTCTACGATTACTGGCTCTTATGGAACTTGACTTGGGATCGAATTATCTTGTGGTCTGATGAGGCACATTTTGCTATTCATGGGACTGCTAATACACAAAACTGCCGATATTCTCGTCCATCTGCTGTGCATGAGAGACCACTACAAAGTCCATACATTAGTGCAGCGTCTCTCAATCTGTGTTCCATGAGATGTGAACAAGTGGTTCTCGAAAAATCGTAATTAATAATTTAAAAAAAAATAAATTTTGCATATTTGTAGCGTATACCACTTTTGTATAATTATAATATTGAACGTAATTTTTTTTCAGTTAATATACTGGTACAGACGAATAATCCAATAGACAGTCGAAAACTTTAATTTGATGAACTTTGCATAGGAAAGTTTGAAAAAAGGAGCAATGGGGTGATCTATTACGCCATTTGTATGCGATTTAGCCTGGAGTACACAGGTTGATAGAGAGAGCTGCCAGATTGTTTATAGGTATGTTTCCAGTCTTTTCTTCTCTGCCTGTCTGTTATTTATCGGATCTGTGGTAAGATCAAATACCATGTGGCTTTTCCACTCCTCAGAGAGGGTGAAGCGAATCTATATCATAACTAAACTCACTTCCTTGTATAATGTTTTTTGATTATTTCGAAATACTATTACTGAAATATGCGACGATATATTTGTGGTTGAAAAAAGGAACTTTAAACATGGAACAAAGTACTTCTAGTAGTACAACTGTGGTCGATTATAACGAACACAATATTGTCATACTTCAAAGTGAGGATGAACAATCACAGCTTTTTGTTCCATAGAAATCCAAAATGAAACAACAGGCACCAAATGATAAAAGAACAAAATGAAAGTATGATGAGTTATTTCATTTTCGGCTTTAAAAGTTATGGAAATTAGAAAGTCCTGATGCAGAGTGCGTCATGTATAAGAAAATTTTAGCAAGTTATTTGGCTCTTGCTAAACTTGTTTCGCAAATGTTCCATGAATACGTTGTGAGATGAAAAGTGTTCAGTGACTAAAAAAGTTTGAGAAATGCTGCATTACAGTATGGTGTAGATTCCATTTTCTTTGAAGAGTCTACACCCCACGGCACCAAAATGTAAATAGTGCGGGGTACTGAGCTCTTATAAGAGATCACATTATTCCCGATCTGCAAGAAAGGTAATGCTTGTAGGCTGTATTGTTCATGAAAGATGGCGCCCCTCCCGACGTTGGTCAACAAGTGAAGGAACTGCTCCGTTCAACGTTCGGAAATGATCGCATTACGTCTAGAGACTTTCCACTGTTCTGGTCATCTGGATAGGACCCCTGTCACATGAAAGGCAAATGGAGATGACTACAAAACTTAGACACCCCAACAGCTGGGTCAATGTGAACAAGACACACTCCGGAGAACTGGAAGGCTTAGGAAATAAACCACACTAAGGTAAAGTAAAGACTAACATGGACGGGACCCAGGTCCCAACGATGACAACTCGGACATGACACCACCAATAGGGTCATTGTATAGTTTTCCTGCAGACGCTTGTTGGCGATCGCACAGAGCTCCCTTGCATGGTGCCTTTCCACCTCACCCCCCCTGCGCTGGTGGTGGGACGGTCCCCCACAGGTGCCCCCTACTTTCTCCTGGTGAGGCATGGGCCTGCCTTACTGACTTCTGGGGTTGCCTACTCTATCATCCCCCTTTTTCTGTCTTAAACCCCCCCCCTCGGCCTTCAGCCTCCCACCCACTCTAACTTTATGCTAGGGAATGTCCCCCACACAAAAACTTTAGGCCTTTATTATGCAAGCATTTTCCCACTCACCTAACGATCGTCAAACCGACGATGGTGAATATATGCATCGCATATATATGGATTTGTCTGTATGTGCATATAAAGAGAGCGCGCGCGTTTTTTTTTTTTTTAGGTCCTGGCTACTGAAATCTCAGGAAATTAAGTGGCAGGACCTGCCAGAGTGAAACTAAAACTACTGGATTCCTGGTCTGCCTCCACGGGGCGAAGGTTTGGGCAAAGTTGGGCCTCAGCTGGGGTCCAACGGCTAAACCAGATGAACAACGGTACATGACACTATACATATACAATATCCATACACTTTTAAACCTCTTTCATTTCCAGCAAACTGGTACACCCACAATGAAACAAATGCAGAGATGGGGGAAACCCCTGGTGCCTTCCCTGAATAAATACACCTTACAGTTCTGGCAATCCTGATCAGCAAATCTCGATCCCTGTGATTACTAGCTATGGGGATACCTGAAAGACAGAGTTTACCATGGCTGCAAACTGAATAGCCAACATCCCTAATGAGATGCTATGCGAAACTGTCGCACAGTCCGCTGTTCTCAAAATGCCATCTCAAGTGAAGGAATGCACATAGAAAAATATCCGTAGATTTCTATTTTCTGGTATTAAAATCTGATCCTAAGTTAAGTATTCCATATCATGTTTACAGTGCCAATTTCTACCCTGGTGGCGGATATTTCAACTGACATTTTACTCTTCTACAAATCGCTTCCTTATACCATAAATGACATACCCACCGGTTTCGATGCTCTATCCCTAAACGTTTTGACCCTCGGTTCTCCTGAATAGGGAAACTGATTTTATAACCTCCTAATTTTAGGGAAAACGGGAAATTGAGCTTTAGCTATTAGGGCAAATCCAGTAACGCCATTTTATATGTTAATTCGAGAGATAATCAATACACAAAAATACATATCACCAATTTCATGAAATTTTATTGTTATTTCTCAAAAAAGGCTAATACATCAGAAGTGTTCTAAGGTTATTCTGTTCATATTAGTGGTGTTGTAATAATAATAATAGTGGGTTTCAAAACACGAGCCTCTTAGAACAATTTTCGTACAATACCACCTTTGCATTTTAGCAGCATCTGGCCATGGACGACAACATTGCAGTCAGAAGCAGATTGGTGAGGAAGTGCAGGTCCAGTTGGAAAAGAGATTTCTTCCTTTAAGAATACGAATGCTCAAATTTCTGTCCAATTTATGCAGTTTTTTTTTGTTTTCATATGTATGTATGTTATTAACTGTATTGTGTTTTCTTTTATATTTTACGCCTGGATGATTTCTCCTGTTTCTCCTATTGCATGGGATTTCAATTTCCCTTGTGCTTATACAGATGAAAAAGATTTTCATATGAATCGGGAAATTTAGAAAAGATTTCACATCAGTTTGCAACAGATACGAAGTTTCATGTGAGACACACACAAAAACAATATTCTATCAGAAAGGCATAATGATAAATTGCAGAGAACCGTTGAGATTTTCGGTCTAGGCCTCGTGACCTTTAGCATATATTTCAAAGTAATTTTTGTCACCTCATTCTTTTAGAACATTTCAGAAAATGCAGAATTAAATCTATGATAGCTTCCCCTAAAATGTTTTTCCCTGTGTGATCTGTGACAATGTTATTACCTTTGCTTTTAGTACAACACCTATCACGATGAAGTATTTCTTTTCATTGCTGAATAGGGAATTCCAAAATATAAACGTTTGCACAACACAATTTGCTTAGCATTTCTGATTGATATTTCGTGTTTTTAAATTACTACAAAGTGAAACCTTTACGATACAACAAGTTAGATAACAGTGGCCTTTCTCAGTATGCATTTTCGTATGTCGTCTCGGAGTTTTGGATTTGGAAAACTTCTTCTGAGAGGATTGATAGCTGTATGAAATCTAATATACTTTGAATAGGAAAACTTTCCACAAATTAGACGAACTTCAAAAAATTATTTTAGGATCAACCATTTCTTACATATATTTAATGCCTTTTAGAGATTTCCTGTATGGGATAACCTTTTTTCCACATATTTTACAGAGGTATGGTATCTCCTTTGTGTGAACGTTCCATGGGATTTCAATTTACGTGGCACTATAAATTGCTTACCTGAACCCGGAAAATCGTTTCTCCTCTAAGAACAGAGATTATACTACGTGAAAATTTCAGGCTACAGGATAAATTAAGTAGAATAATGGTTTTTTCAATATGCTCTAGATTTAGGTTTTATGAGCATCAGAAACTCGGGCCATATTGCATTGTGCATATACCGTTTGTAAATTGCACGTGTCTTGTAGTTGATTTGCTGTAAGAAAAGCCACGTTTCAGTGAAAAACTATGCTACAATTTCCAACTGATTCAACGACCTTTTAAAAAAGGCCCATGAAATTTTCTGACATCATGTCAGAAAGGGGATCTGAACTTTGGTCTTTTTTACACGGTATGAGGAGGTCATCGATTCTATCAATTGTGTTACGCACGAGTGCTTCTCAATGTGAATACTCAGGTGTTCTCAAAGTTCAGAAGACTACTTCTCTCTCGTTGTATAGCTGAATGATTTCTTGATGAGAGGATTTTAAGATGCCTTTCAGATTCCATGAAAAGAAAAACTTCTTTCTACAAATTGAGAACTGAAATATTTCTTCTCTGTATTAATTTTCAGATTCCCTGGAAGGGAAAATATTTTTCCAGAAGTCTGACAGGTTTATCCCCTCTATGAATTCTAAGGTTATTTCTGAGATTGGTCGTGAGGGGAAAGTTCATTCCATGTAATTCACTGCTCAATTATTTCTTTAGCTGTATGAATGAAGATAATTTCTCTTATTTACTGAATTACCAAACATATTTTAACAGAATTGTCAGCTGAAAGTGTTTCTTGTGTGTTCACTCGCTTTTTCTTACAGCTATCCTGAATTATTAACCTGCATCTCGAAGCTCTGACAGCTGAAAGGTTTGTCAGTTGAGTGCACTCGCGTATGTGATTTGAAACCTACTGTTTTCCTACACTGCTTTGCACATTTCTCACAGCTGAAAAGTTTTCTCCTTTAAAAATTCAAAGATGCGGTTTGATATGTAATAAGTCGGAAAACTTCTTTCGAAAAATTTCACAATTGAATGGTTTTTACCGTGAATGAATTCTAAGATGCGTTTTACGATTAGCTGCTTGGGAAAAATTCTTTCCACAAATTTCACAGTTGAAAGGTTTCTCCTTAGTGTGGACTCGCGTATGTATCTTCAATTCTCCTGATGTTTTAAACTGCTTTTCGCATTTCTGACAGCTGAAGGGTTTCTCCCCTGTATGAAATCTAATATGACAGTTGAGACTCCCTGTACAGTAAAACGACTTTCCGCATATTTTACAGCTGAAAGGTTTCTCATTTGTGTGCACTCGCCCATGTGATTTCAGTTCTCCCGATGTTTTAAACTGCTTTTCGCATCTCTGACAGCTGTACGGTTTCTCTCCTGTATGAATTCTAAGATGACTTTTCAGATGCCCTGAGAGGGAAAACTTCTTTCCACAAATTTCACAGCTGAATGGTTTTTCACCTGTATGAATTCTAAGATGAATTTTGAGACTTCCTCTTTCGGACCATTTCTTTCCACAAATTTTACAGCTGAATGGTTTCTCACCTGTATGAATGCTAAGATGAATTTTGAGACTTTTTCTATCGGAAAAATTCTTTCCACAATTTTCACAGCTGAATGGTTTCTCCCCTGTATGAATCCTCAGATGCCTTTTGAGATGCTGTGTTTGGGAAAAATTCTTTCCACAAATTTCACAGCTGAAAGGTTTCTCCACAGTATGAATTCTAAGATGCGTTTTGAGTTGCCCTGAGGAGGAAAACTTCTTTCCACAAATTTCACAGCTGAATGGTTTCTCCCCAGTATGAATTCGAAAATGGCTTTTGACTTCATGTGATTGGGAAAAGTTCTGTCCACAAATTTCACAGCTGAATGGTTTCTCCCCCGTATGAACTCTAAGATGCGTTTTGAGAAGCCCTCTTTGCGAAAACTTCTTTCCACATATTTCACAGCTGAATGGTTTCTCCCCTGTATGAATTCGAAGATGGATTTTGACTTCAGTTGAGTGGGAAAACTTCTGTCCACAAATTTCACAGCTGAATGGTTTCTCCCCTGTATGAATTCTAAGATGCCTTTTGAGACACGCTGAGTAGAGATACTTCATTCCACAAAATTCACAGCTGTGCGGTTTCGCCTTTGTATGAATTCTAAGATGCATTTTGTGATGCGCTGAATAGGAAAACTTTTTTCCAAATATTTCTCAGCTGAAAAGCTTTTCAATTGCTTGCACTTCAGTTTGTAATTTCTATTTTGCTGATGTTTCAATCTGCTTCTCACATTTCTCATAGCTGGAAGGTTTCTCTTCTTTGTTTACTCTGATATGTGATTTCATTTCTCCTGATCTGTTAATCTGCTATTCGCACTTCTGATATTTGAATCTTCTCATACCTGTATGAACTCTCACATATGTAAGATTATGTGAAAATCAAAACTTCTCACAGTTTGGACAGGTGAAAAGTTTCCCTCCTGAATGAACACTAATATGCATTATAAAATTTGATGTTACGTCAATTGGAATAGTTCGTAATTATTTTATTTTTTATTTTACCTGGAGAACCCTTTGAACATGTTAATAGACAGTGTAACTCTATTTACATTATTCACTAACCGTACATTCATTCCTTTCGATAATGATTCATATAAACCTTTACAATGAAAATTTGAATCTAGAAAACAGACCAGGCAATGTGGTGATATTACATGCATTCTTCACAGCTTCTTGCCTTTTATGAATCAGTGAATTTTCGGGGCCATTGTAAGATTCTTCAATTGACGTGGTTTTGTTGCCTTCTTTTCTTACATTAAAACGTTTTTAAGTTTATATTTTCTAGGTATTCTTCCATTTTCTTTGAACAATCCTGTGAAAGAGGAAAAGAAAAGATATAACATATGAAATTCCATATTGAATGAAGAAATTTACAATAAAAGAAAAATTGCAATTATATTCGTGAATCATTTGATCCATTTTTTGATTAAATCGGTAAGTTAAATGTTAAGTGGTATATTTGTCTCAAAAGAAAAGAAAATTTAAATGCGGTTTTTAAAAGAGTTCTGGTTAATGCGTGTGGGATACTACAAAACACTATCATAGCTTCTGCAAATTAAAATATGCAGCATTAAATTCTTGAATGATATTTAAATACTCTATGTATAGCAACATATTATTGGAGTTTTAACTAATAATTTTGGCCAACACGAAATACCTCATTTATCGCTCCCAACTGACCATTCTGATTTCCTTTCTAGGACCGATTTAGGGATTACAAGGACTCGTGGAAACGGATTCTATGGCATTTCTCAAAGAAGCAACCTAAAATGTTCGTCTTTCAATTTGTCTATTGAAATTAAAATTCTCAAAATTAAAATGACTGTAAATAATCGTTGATATATTCAGATTTTTTCAGTGAGACAACTGATCTGAAATCTGAAGCTGGCTGACTGCAATCACAGGCAGTTTTTATTTAATGTGTGGAATTTTCATAATTATAATACATTGGCTTTTCAAAAATATGGTCTAATATAAGCAGTTATAGTAGAGCAATCGAAAAAAAAAATTAAAGAACTTTATGATTAAAAAAACAAAACTGCATATTTATACAGGGTATTCCAGCTAGAGGTATCCAAAAATAACGGCATATAATGCAAGAACCACTCATTATATTTTCTCAAACGACATTACGATTTCTGGGAAATCTCTCCAAGTGTTCTTTCATCGAGCTGTGAAGTTCACTATGCAGGCGCGTCATGAGTACTCGCGCTCGATCAAAAACGGCATAAGAACAGCTATTACTGGTTAGCAGTGCACAAAAATGGTGTCATTGGTCCATTTTTTTTTTTTTTTTTTTATAGATACCAGAGTGACGGCACAACATAGCTTGACATTCAGCAGGTATTTCTTGTTCCACAGGTTTCAGCAAAATGGTGCTCCATCACACTTCCACCGAGAGGTTACCAATTTTTTTTTTTTATACAACACTCTTCCTGGATGTTGAATCGGTAGAGGAGGCCCAACTGCCTGGCTACCTAAATCTCCGAATACGACTCCACTAGAGTTTTTTTTTTTTTGTCATGGGGCTTAATTAAAGACAATCTGTACCAGAGAAAATTCCAGGATTTGGAGTATATGAAAAAGCGTATCGTTGAAGCAGTTGCTCTAATAACGCCATAGACGCTGGAAAACACTTGACAAGAGCTCGAGTATCGTTTTGATATCTGTCGAGCTACGAAAGGTGCTCACATTGAACTTTTATTAACGTTCATAAAAACTTGGCGAATTAATAACAAAATTACTTTAATACACCTTATAGATGCTCAGGTATATGTGTGTATTTTTTGATACCCCTAACCCGCTAATCCTTACAGCTGTTTTACGAATAAGTTTGTCTCATGCTTCTTTATGTAATAGCATTATAAACATCTTTATTTTTATTATTTATGTTAGCTTTTTATCAATTCAAATAATGTAGTAGAATATCTTTATCTGCGATATCTTCATTAATTTGGAATTTAGTCTTCTGTTATCAAATTATTTTTAATTTTTATTGCTGTTGTTATTTTGTGAGGGATCATGAAAAATGGAAAGTTTCTGTTCCATACATTAGTTAAGATTCTTTCCCAATTTCGAATTCTCCATTCATTTCTCTGCACAGGTCATTTGGAGGGAATGCCTTCTTTTGATAATTTGCTTACTGTGATGTCATTTAATTTGTGTGTAGCTGATTGAACGGACCAGTTGTTTCTTAATAATACAAGTGTCAATATTACCTAGGGTCTCATGTAGCCATGTCGGTCTTTTATTCCTGATTTTTTTTCCAAATTAACATTAAATTTAATTTTTTTCCAGAAAATCTATTAAATTTTATTTTAACAAACAATCAAGTTTTTCGTTTATATTTGAAACTAATTGTATCATTAATTGAGATGAATCATTTAATGATTATTTGTAAAGCTTGTAAGACCGAAAAGACAGTTTCTTCTGCACCTCAATGTCTGTCTCAAATTGAGTTGATCTGAAATCCTACAATTGAAGCACAACAATTTGTGATAACGAGAACAATCTCCAGTTTAGAACATGTTCTTTGGATTGCTTAACAACGATCAAGAAGGAAAGTGGGAAAAACGTCAGGAAGTATTTTTTATTTTTTTATTTTTTTTGTTTATATATTGTATCTGCTTTATGTAGACTTCATTTGTGAAACAAATGACTGGCTTACAACACTTTTTATTATTTAATCCAAAGACATGTCAGGCAGGGAGAGGGTACTGCTATCGCGGAGGGTGATAAGTAAACGGTGGACAGAGATCGGCAGCGGCTGTGAGGACTCTTAAATTATTCAGGCATTTATTAATGGCTTTCTTGACTTGACAGTTAATGTGGAGGACGAACAACCAGTTGGATACTAATAAGTTTAAGGCGATTTAAGCACATATGGGAAATGCTGATAACTATATAAAGTTAAACAAAGTTATAGGGAGTAATGTGACAAATGTGGGTTAAAAAGTAATGACTTTAAAGTTAGATATAATATGTACTACCCTTATATTACCAGCAGAGAAAGAAACTAATTACTCTTCTAGCCATGAAGTTAAAGATATTGTAAATGTTTTGAAACCGGACAACTTTAATGATGCAAGAATTAGGAACTTCAGAAAAAAATGAAATTATTTTTGAGACAGAAAATTAGAATGATATGCAAAAACTACTTGAATCAAATCTATTCACTAAAATATGAAATAGCAAGTGCTTAAAAAACGGTACTCACCTTTGAATAAATCTGCAATAATTTTTAAAAAAGAATGGTCGTTAAATTATTTAGGTGGGACGGTAGAGTAAATGAATTAAGGAGGGTGTTGAGGGTGTTAAGGGTGTTTTATCGGAATTTAAAATGATATAGTCACTAGTAAATGGATTAAACCTGATAGGATTAAGTTATCTAATCCTACTATACTCGTGTATGATGTGTCTAAAAAATCACAATGGATGGTATCTTAAATAACTTATATCATAAAAATTTTAAGGAGTAGGGATTCATTGAGAGTGAGGTTTAGAAAGGAACAGTGATTAATTTTAATACAGGGACTAAGACAAATTTGACAAACTGGATTATTGGATTGACACCAAAACTGTATAAATGGATTTTTGTAAAAGATAGAATCTTTATAGGATTTACATCACGTAACTTCCTTAGAGTTATAGCAGGTAAATGCTTTAAGTGCTTAGGTTCTGGTCACACTGCTAATAATTGTACTCATAAAGTGTGATCATGTTGTCACATCCTTTGGGAATGCCCCAATAAAGAGTTATCCACTAAGGGTATAAATTGCAAGAGAAAGGGTAAAAATTGTGAACATTCGGTAAGAGACAGTAAATACTCTGAATATATCAGGGCTCTAGAATTAGCCAGTTCTCGGACCTTTAATGAATAATATCGATAGTGGTAATGTTTAAGGTATTACTAATTCTATATTGTTAAGCCATGAGGTTATTAAATCGCTCATTGCCCATTCAGTAATGCAATTGAATGGGCAAAGGGCGACAGCTATGAGTGATTGAGCTAGGGTGGCTATGATTGATAATGATTATTATATTCTATGTTTACAGAGGCCATATGTTGGCACTTTTGGAAAAGTATTTAAAGTCACAAGTTTTCCTGTTACTTCACAAGTCATACGTGTGGTAGATTGCAAACCTGACGACCAGAGTAGTGTTTAACAAGAATTTAAACGTAACTGTTATTTTTAAAATGTGCAGTCAGACTGCTACTCCTATTCTTGTATCAACTGCTGCTCTCTGTCTTTATCTTGTATCGTTATATAGCATCCCAACTAAGAGTATTGATTCTTCCATACAATATTTGGAAAGTGCAATGAATTTTATTTCAGATAGTAATACTGTATTTACAATTGATTCTAATGCCAAACCAAATTTGTGGCATAGTAGTATTGTAGAGTTTATATTATGTTATGATCTGCATGTGTTAAATTTCAGCGGTAAGCCCTCAACATTTCATAATGTCCAGGGATCATCTAATATTGCTATAACATTGCGAATGCAGGCGATCTTTTTTTTGGAATGTGGTAATTGAATATACTAACAGTGATCACATAGCTATTGCATTTTACTTATCGTTCAAAAGTGATATTAATAATTTTAAGACATTTGGTGAATGCAGGAATTTAATTATAAGTAAATAATTTGGGAGTATTTCAATGTTTGTTAAATGTTAGTTTTTCTTAATCAGTTGCTGAACTTAATAATCTAAATGCTTTGGAATACACATATTTTGTCCAGAATTCAATATATTTAGCTATAGGCTATGCTGCAAAAAGAGAAAAATGAATTGCAAAGGAAAACTCCATGCTGGTCTAACGAATTGGCTAAATTACATAAAGCTGTTTTTGGGTTGAGGAGGTTATATCAAAGGTACAGGAACTGAGGGGTCAAATAAGGTTCAAAGGTATAAAGAGTTATAGAAATCGAAAAAAAAATGCATTTATGATACACAGATTTATAAGCATTGAGTATTTGGAATATACTGTTGGTAATGACCCTTGGGGACTTTTTTTTTAACTACCATTCTTTTTAAGTTAAGGAATAAAGTAATTGCTAATAATGACATTTATACTGTTAATACTGGAGATACAGAAACATCTGATTGGTTATCTACAGTTATAACAATTACTGATGAATTGTTTAAAGCTGATGGTTATGAGAGTGATAATATGGGCCATAGAAAATTAGAATAGAAAATAAACAATATCGTTGGCTGAATAATAACCAGTTATTTTTAACATTAATTAATTAATATCAATTTTCTCTAAATTTAATGTTAATAAGACTCCCAGACTGGGTATGGTTGAAAATAACAGTATAATGAAAATTATTGAGTATTTCTTTGAGATTGTTTTGAATATGTTCACTACGCATTTTGCACTAGGGATCTTTCCTCATTTTTGGAAGATTACTCTTTTAAAATTGATTTTGAAGCCAGGTAAAGAAATGTCAAACCCAAGAGCTTATAGATCTAAGCATATCTGGGTAAAGATTTTGAAAGGTTATTACTATTGAGATTGGAAGAATCATTTAGCATAGTAATTTAACTTTTCCATACCATTATGATTTTAAAAGAAAATGCTTTGCAGAGGATGCTATAATTGATTTCATGGATTAGCTTTTGTTAAAAGATAGTAAATATGTGTTAGCCTTTTTTGTGGACTTTCAGGGTGCTTTTGATACTGATTGGCATGAAAGCATTCTCAGGTCATTTCATATTGATTTCGCAGATTTGTTATACACCGATGAGCCAAAACATCATGACCATCCACCTAACAGGATGTTGTTCCTCCAAATGCAGCGAAAACAGCTCGTATCCGGCTAGGCATGGACAGTACAAGATTTCTAAATGTGCCTTGTGCTATCTGGTACCAACACGTAACCAGCAGATCCTTTAACTTCTTTTAGGCTCATGGCTGAGATGCCACAGATCAGAATTGCTGTTCCAATACAAACCACAGTTGTTCGATGCGATTGATATCTGCAGAATTTGGAAGCCAGGGCAATACCTGGAAGTCATCCTCATGTTCTGCAAAACAGTCTCGGACAATTCGGGTGGTGTGGCATGGCGCATTATCCTGATGAAATATGGCACCCCCTATAAGGGAAACCGTTGCCACGAAAGGATGTACTTGGAAACACAACATCACGCTACAGAACACACACACATAAGCTCACAAACACAGTTTTTCTTTCCTATCACTTTCTCCCGTGCGGGATGAAAAGCTTTTTTTTTTTTTTTTTTTTTTTCTTTTTCCCTCTCTCCCCTTCCTTTTCATCTATCTTCATGCAATCTGGGATATTCCTGTGTGGATTCGGTTTGGAAAAAAAAAAAAAAAAAATATTTATTTTTATAAGACACACACCGGCCTTACCCTTACAGAGTGTATAAAAACTGAACAGAGCAACGAGGCGGAGATGAACTTCTGTTCTAGGAGCCGCCCATACAAAAACACAAAAATAAAAAAAAAAAATAAAAAAAAAAAAATAATAAATGTTTTTCGGGTCAAACGGCACCACGGTTTTCCCCCAATCTCCGCCTGATGTTTAGAGGGTAGACGTCATTGTGCCTGGCACATGGACAACTGGACTAAGGTATCTCAGCATTACATTGCGCCATCGGCTTGTTTTCGTTCAATGGCGCACCCAGGTGCCATCACATCCCCATTTAAAAATCGTACACGTACCCGGCCGTCCACATGGAGCAACAGGAAACGTGATTCATCGGACCGGACAACCTTTTTCCAGTCACTCATGTTCCAGTTTCGATGGTCGCATGCCCATTGTAGACGCAGTTGCCGGTGAACCGCGGTTAGCATGGGCACTCAGAACAGCCTGTAGCTTCGCAACCCCATTTTCAGCAGAGTTCGGTGTACTCTGTGTTGTGACACATTGTTCCCATCACCAGCGTTCAAATTAATGGCGAGTTGGGCAACAGTTACCCTTCCGTTGGCAAGTACCATCCAGGAGAGCCTTCGCTCAACTCGAGCATCTATGAACATTGGTTCCAACTCCTCACCAGACGTTCGCGAGTTTTCCCTCCTTCCAGTAGTTCCCTCCTTCCACTAACCAGAACTGACCATGAGCACCACACTAGCTTTGCCGCTTCGGATATGCTCTGTCTCAGTCGTCTGGCCATTACAATTTGACATTTGTCAAACTCCCTAAGCCCGCTGCCTTTCCCATCTGAAGAACAAGAATAACACTGATTAACGGAGCAGTTAATCAGTGTTACTTGTCTCGTGCTTTTTATAGTGTCCCAACCCGTGGACTTGCTGCAGTTGCTTCGATTTGCATAACGACTGGCTGGTCATAATGATTTTGGCTCATCGGTGTATTATACAATTAAAAATTATTTAAGTGTTAAACAGTTTGTTGTAAGATCTCAACATTTAGAATTTCAAAGATTCAGAATTAGAGAATGTACCCAAGGTTCAGTCTTAGGTCCAGTGGTTTGGAATTTTGTCGTAAACCAGTGGTTGGGAGATGAATCACTGAATTGCCATAAAATGTCATTTGCAGATGATTTGTTTAAATGCGTCAAAGGAAACTCCAGCTCGGTAGAAGAAAGCAAAATAAACATTACAGTTGATAGTTTGGTTTACTGGACAAATAATAATAAACTTACTATGTCATCAACTCACACTCTTTTGATGTTGTTGAGGGGTAAATTCTATTATAGTAGTTCTCCTAAATTAATCATCAACGATAGGCAAATACCATTAGTGCCTCGGGTTAAATATCCAGGTATTATCATGGATGATAAGATGTTGTTTACCCCTCATCTAGATAACATGAGAAATAAAAGAATTTATGGCATCCATTGCCATAAATTCTTTTAACAAAGACTGACTGGGGACTCTGAAAAAGAGTTTTAAGTGTATACTCTAAAGCAATATTTGTAACTATTATGACATTTGATAGTATGAACCAGAGCTGTCAGGCTCAATGCATTCTACCTTGATATCAATATTTGTAAAATAATAAGAGAAGTTTAACTCAATATTATACGTAGAACAGTTCCGTGTGATTCTCTCCAGAAATTAAAACGAAAAAAATCTAAAATCTTACATTACATTAAAAAACTAAAAAAACAATTGAACACAAATAAAAATGAATTTAAAGAATTTTAACGAAAAAATTGCAAAACGACTTTCCTTCCTGAAGCTGACAACGGTTTACGTCCGCATGTTGGGATCAGAGGAATGAAAATTACCGAAATTACTCTATGATTCTGCCATCTATGAAGAATGACAGACAGAATAATATAGACAGACAGAAAAATATGATATCTTTGATAGAGGGAATGAAAAATTTTTTATTGGAAGTGAGGAAATTTTTTTTATTTTTCCAATAATTCTGTGGGTCAGTGTTCCAAAAGAGGAAACGTTTGGCAACTTAATTGCCACGGTATAGATAATTACTATTTATTAATTTATTATTTTATATTATGTTGATTTGTTTTAATTCTGCTCCTCCGTCTCTTCTGTTGGACAGGGGGGTGGGAAATACTATTACAGTATTTATTTATTTTTTTAATGTTGTTGAGTTTAGTTACATTGTGCATTTTTTTTTATATTATGTTGATTACTTATTTTTGTGCTCCCTCCCTGTCTGTTGCGTCGGACAGGGGGAGCATAATGTTTTTAAGCCCTTAGGTGAGGTCAGCCTGAGAGCATAATTGTTGACTCCCACCAGTATTGGACAACCCTGGTGGGAGCGCAATTCAAGTGTATAGTATCCAGGGTACAGCACTAATTATTGCACATAATTAGTGCTGTACCCTGGCTCTGTTCGGCATGCAGGAGAAGGGTCGTATCCCTAGTGACAACTGGTCCTGGTGGCAAAGGTAACTTGATTACTGCGTAGAAGTTCTACAAAAATTGAATGCAGATTATATACATTAGGGGAGATAGGCATTAGCCGGGGTACCAAATAAGTTAAGTACAATGCATATAAAAAAATACAATACAATGACTTTTAAGGCGATCACAGATAGATTCTACCTCAAAGTTTCTAATATATTATACAGTACTTGAAACTGATTATACTGTTAGTTTTTCATGGTTACTCTAATCTATAAACAGATTTAACATATTTTTAATTTCGAGATACCTATAAAACATTACGATATCAATAAAATGACCGAAAGTGACCAAAATATTGACGACAAAAATGCAGAAATCTGGAATGAAGCATGACCTAAACAAAAATGATCTCCCAAACTCTGAAATAAGATTAGTAAGGAAAAAATATAAATAGACGTTTAATTAGTTCAGGAATAATATCAGACCTAATTGAGACAGATTCTTTTCCAAAATCTTAAATCAATTGAGAAAGTTGGAATACACCATCCACTTTTTTATTCACAATTAATTCATCGATCCATCTAATTTTACGAAATATTCTAAAATTATTCCACCCACTGCATATCAGTTGACGATTTTATTTGCTTCCTTCAGTCCCAAATATTTAAATACACTAAAATGATTCATCGAAAACAGCATTGGTTGAATAATAAATTCGGTGGGAGGGAGAACGTAATAAATATTAATGATAGCGTGTAATGTTACCATCAGATAACGAACAGTCCAATGGAAAATAATACGAATTTCCCGATTTTATTTGCTTCTTTCTATCCCCAATATTTAAATACACCAAAATGATTTGTCGAAACAGCATTGGTAGAATAACAAATTCTGTGGAAGGGAGAACTATGCAAACTGCACCACACAGCAATGAGACCGAGCAACCGATATTCATAATAAATTACTAATGATAGGATATAGTGTTACCATCAAATAATCAACACTCCAAAGTAAAATAGAGTAATATGGATTTGAGTTTCAAGAGGCATATTCAGATTAATTCTGCTATCCTAGGTAAGAATTAAGTTACGGGCACAGCCTCCAAAAATGGCTGTGAGGAGAAGAGGGGAAAGCAGGAGTTGAAGGGTTCTGACTCGCTCAGTTCTCCGCCTTTCCTCGACTGCACGTTACAGACAAAGAACAAAGCCAAGACACAAAAATTAAGACCACCTGCAAATATGAACACTGAAAATTGCCAATGTACGTTAACAGAAATGCTAAAAATACAGGAAACAACTAACCTCATCAATCAGCGGAATTATATATTCTAAACGACGGAATTATACATCCTAAACGACACAACATTTTCGCACTGATTCACTCCAAAGTGTTTGGAAGGAATCACCCAGTGGAAGAGACATCTACAAGCAATTACACATCCAAAATAATCAAATAAGCGGCCAATCAGGACATTTCCACCAGGTCACATTGCTAAGAGCAAAGTTCGCAACGAACCACGTGGCGCTTGCAGGTTCTGTATATCACGTGACTCTTCCCTGGAATGTACGGTGCCAAGAGAGGATAAACAGTGGGTGGAGTCTCGCTCTGTCAATCACTGTCCGATCAGCGAGAGTCGGAATTCAGTCTGGAGGCTGTACCCCTGAATTTAAATCTAAATGGAGATCTGACAGTTCTGGAACAGGTTTCAAATTTCCGTTCATAAATAGATCTATTTCAATTCTAAGTTCAAAAAATCTCTTCAACAGGTTACCTCTACTCATTCATAGTGTTGGACAACAAATTACGCCTCATTAATGAATTGCTTCTGACAAACTGAAAACTGTATTTTCAGCTGTTTTTATCTTTCAAGCTTTTGCAACTATCTCTTCAGTTACAGCAAAACTTGGATTTACACCTCGGATATAAATTAGTAGTTGAACTGTACTGTACGTCTTGTATATTCACTCTCATCAGTTGCCTATGAAGATGTGTGAATTCACGAACTTTTTTCAACGAGTTGATTTTGACCATAGGCACCTAAATATTTAATTCTCGTTACAGTTGATGACGATAATCTTACAGACGCAAAATTCATTACTTTCTCAGGACATACTTCTGCAATTTCCAAACAAATTCGTATTCGTAAAGGCCCTCCTTTCTTCGGCAATGATTTTGGAGACACGAAAACTAGTTCTAACTACAGATAAGTATTGATAAGTAAAAGTTCTAATCTTTGTTCTGGAATAAAATTTTGGGTTAGTTCTTGGGGTTTCTTCTGCCTCAAAGCTCCTTATCATTTACTGTAATTTGAGGCATGCCTTGTAGCAAAGTGACATTTCACATTATATTCCTTTAAATCCGACAATGCTTAATTTCAACTGAGACAAGTCAAGTATCATTAATCAGGGCAAAAATTAATTAATTGGCCACCACTCAAAAAACGAATCACTCACCATCAACCTTTCTTTTTTTTCCAACAAAAACTTCGACATGATTTTTATGGGTTACTGAAAATAAAAAATACTCGGAAACAGTGAAGTAAGCAAGCATTGACGTGTCTTAAAATTTTATAAAGGATTTTAACATAAATTAATTTACAAATTTGAAATAAATTTTAAGATATATTGATTAAAAAAATTACCTTTTTGTCATGAATTTTAAGGTATATTGGAAAACACCGACAAGGCTTAATTGCAATAAGACAAGTGCAAGTATCATGAATTAGGGCAAAAAAGTAGAAAATTGGCCACCAAAAATTAAATGTTATGGTTCATTGCAAATAATTATATATTTTTTCAGAAATCGTACGATAGGGAATGAGATTTTGATTACTAACAAAACGTAGAATCAGTTAAAAATTCGTCAGGTAAGAACGTACTTAACTTACAAAATATACACATTAAATTTTATAATCTAATTGAAATTTAAAAAAAAAAAAACCCACGGGCCATAGTTTGGGGATCCTTGCTGACGTTGAAACTCCAAAGGAGCTCATCCTTCAAACTTGATAATGAATGTTTGGTAAAGGGTTTAAAGAACAGAATGTTAAGCAATTAGCAATCCTCAGTTTAAAATGTTTTCCATAAGTGGACTGAAATATTCCTTAAAAATGATCTTTAACATATATATATATGCGAATTTTTTTTATTTTAATTTGTGCAGTTAATATTTCCTACCAATATGTCATTTTCCATTCTAAGAAGTTTTCCGTCGTAAGAAGTTCTAAACCCCCGGTCCCTTGGAAATCTTGTTATCCGGGTTTTACTCCAAATATTAAAATAAATTAAAGCAGGAGAATAGAGCTATATTGCCGTCACAGTATGGAACTGTTTTCTAAAACAGACTACAAAGTGAAAGGCATGATTTTGAAAATGCCTTTAATTTAACAAATATTTTAGACTTTGGGTTATATTTCAGTAAAACCAGTTTTCTTTTCATAACTTTTAAACATTTCTTAATTTTTCATATAAATTCCATTGAAATCAAAATGTACCTTTCACGTATTTAATTTGTTTAAAGAAATTTTTTTAAAGCTAAAAATATCTTGTTATGAAACTTTTTATTATGAAAGTAAAATATGCTGACTAATGAAGTTTGCAATTTCCAGTGAACGATGCAATAATAGATGTTATTTTAACTTCATATTGACCATGACATGCCAAGGTGGTAATTTGTAAGACTTTCTTAATACGAGAAATAAAGATTATTTATTGTTTTTAACCAGATACAGTTTTTTGCATATCAAAATAAAAATATGATTTTTTACCGTGTTTACTTCGCTAAGGAGACGCACATATCAACACTAATCTCGGAGGATCCATCTCTCTCTGAAAACTCAGCCAAGAAAAGCAATTGAACGAATGCTGTTAAGTTTAAGACACACAAAGAAACAAGTAAACAGACATGGGGAGAAAACACGTTCTGCACGGAACCACTTTCTCTAGTGATGGCTCTTTCAAGCAGCAGCGACTGGATTTGTCACATGACACCTCTTTTCACTCACACACCGAGGATAAAGGGAGGGAGTGGTTTCAGTGACGCCTTACGAAAGGAACCAATCCTCGTTGCAGGCAGCGATTTGGATTTCCTCTGAATGTGTAGTGCACAGATTAGTAAGATGTTAATACTCTGTGGTTTAGAGCGGTGGTGCACAAACTTATTTCGTTCGCAACCCTTTTTATTAAATATAAAATTGACGCGAACCCCGATGTAAGTGCAGAGTGGGATGACCAGATTTTTAGAGAAAAAATAGTATTTTATAAATTATATAGTAGACAATTTTATTCGAGTACCGAGAAAGGTATTAAACATTTCTTTCTTTTTAATTTACACATTAAAATAATTGTTTAAAAAAGTTTAATTGAATAGAGTAAAAACAACAAATCAAATTCTTATTCCTCAATTAAAATTACAAACCAATAAGAAATGAACAATTACAAAAGTAATCAATAAAAAAATTATTAATAGCAAAACAATAAAAAAATTAATAATAGCAAAACAAAAAAAAAAAGAATAATTGCAAGACAATAAAATGAATAATAGCAAAACAATGAAAAATAACAAAAACAAAACAAAACAATTAATGAGAAGGATGAGCCTGAATAACCGATAATATTTGGCTCAATATTTGAAATTCCTAATCTCGTGTCATGTTCTGGATCAAGTCTGAAACGCTGTTTTGTTTTTATGGCTGTTAATTTTGAGAAACCAACCTCACATAAATAGGTAGACCCAAAAGGTAGCAACGTTTGTATCGGCATTTTGATAATTCTGGATACTCGCCTCGAAGAGAAAACCAAAATTTTTCACAAGTTGTAATTTTGAAACGGGCACGTAATGCTCCACCACACGACAAGTCGATAAGATCTTCCTTTTGCTCAATTGTAGTTTCGGAGCATGAAGAAATATCAAAAGCAAAGGGATCACGAATCCAATACAACTTTTTTTCTGGAGAAACATGAAATCGTTTCGAAAAATCCTTAATTAACATTGTCAGGTGGGTGGCAATCATATCTCTAAATTGTAAATGTCAATATTATTGCTATTAATTAAAAAATCAGAAAAACATGAACATTTCAAGGTTATTGCGCTCAAATTCAGTTTTCCAAAGATTAAGCTTCTTTTTGGAAGCTTCTATTTTATCATTGAGTATAAATATAATTGTTCCCTGTCCTTGAAGACTTAAATTTAAATCATTAAGTTTTTCAAATATATCAACAAGGTAACTAAGTTTTGCAAGCCATTTTTGATTTGTAAACAATTGGGCAAGGTCCTGATTTGTATCTAATAAAAACAATAAAACTTCATGTTTGAGGTCAAAAAGATGCCGCAGCACTTTACCCGTGGACAATCACCTCACTTTCGTATATAAAAGATGTGTTTCATAAGCGAATCCCATTTCATTACAAAAGTATAGTGAAAAGTCTACCGTTTAAGCTCCTACTTTTAATAAAGTTGATCACATTTACTGCATCTTTCAAAACTTCGTGCAAATCAGTTTGCATTTCCTTTGCTACTAATGCTTCCCTATGTATAATGTAATGATTAAAAATTATATTTAGAGCAACTTCCTTTACTTTGCCCTTTAAAACTTTATTTTCTCTTGTTAATGCAGCCGCACCATCAGTACAAATCGCAACGCATTTCTTCCACTTCAGATTATTTGTTTGAAAGAAAATATTTATAACATCAAAAATATTCTCGGCCGTCGTTCTTCCTTCCAAGCTTTACAAAATAGAAAATCCTCCAAGATAACTGCCTCGTAGCAGTATCTGACATATACAATTATTTGAGCAAGGTTTGAAATATCTGTGGATATTTCAAATAACTGCATTGCAAAAAATTGGACTTTCTCTCAATCGATTTAATAAATAGAATTTTATGTGGTCCGCGATAATTGCAATATGCCGCGAGACTGTCTCTGGACACAGGAATGGTTTTTAAATCGCTGATATACTTTTCTCCATGCATAATTAAAATCATTTTTATGATACTTTAAGTGACGTCTGAGAGTGAAGGCTGCGTTATCTTGTGCTCCCCAAGTTTACAGTGTTTTCATGTGTTTATTATCCGAGTTAGACCAATTTTTTTGTATAGTGACCTGACTGATTATACTGTGCACCTACAGTGGAAGATTGTGTCCCTAAACGTTTAGGTAATTATGATTTTTTCATGATCTCTTTCTTACATATACAGTACAGTATTCACATTTACCGTCTTTGCTTGTTTGAAGACCCGAATCTTTACTTTTGCATTTGCTGGCCTTCACTGCTTGCCGACTCCTTCACTGCGTCCGGGCTATGTATTGATCAGTCTGCTGGACTCAGAAGCCCAGTATTTATTTATGTACCATCATTGTATATAGTTTTTATGTACCATCATTGTATATAGTCTTTTATGTACCATCATGGTATATAGTCTTTTTATGTATAATTAATCATTATAAATTGTACACAATGTATACATTACTTTCAGGGGCGAATAGGGGAAACCACTGGAGCCCAACAAAAAATAATAAAATACTTTCACTTGAAGATTCAATAATAAATCGATGGATATGTAAAATCAAACATACCAGTTTGATTATATAAAATTTTAATAAATAGAATTTTTTAATGAATAGAATTTTTCTAAACGTAATCACAAAAATAGTCATTATTATTATTATTAGCCATATGGTGCAAGGAAGCCTGAGGCTTTTTTTTTTTTTTTTGCTGGTGCAGCAAAAAATAAATAAATAAATAAAATTTCCCACGTTACCCTGAGAGAGAGAGAGAGAGAGAGAGAGAGAGAGAGAAGTAGAATGAAATCAAAAATATGAAAATCCAACCATTTTCACTTATGATGGTACGTTAATGGAGAGAACAAGCCTCCCATACTTTTGTTTTTGTGCTGTACTGTTGGAGCAACACCCGCTCGCGAGGTGAAGGCGGAAATATTTCTGGTCCCCGCACGTGCAGTGGAAGTCACACCCATCGAGAGTCAGCCCTCCACCGGTCGTTTGTTAACATTGTCAGGTGGGTGGCAATGGAATCTCTAAATTGTAAATGTCAATATTATTGCTATTAATGAACAAAATGAGAAAAACATGGAAACATTTGCATGTTATTACGGTCAAATTCAGTTTTCCAAAGATTAAGCTTCTTTTTGAAAGCTTCTATTTTATCACTGAGTATTAATATAACTGTTATTTGTCCTTGAAGACTTAAATTTAAATCATAAAATTTTTCAAATACATATATCAGCAAGAGAACTAAGTTTTGCAAGCCATTTCTGAATTGTAAACAATTGGGCAAGGTCCTGATTTCTATCTAATGAAAACAACAAAACTTCATGTTTGAGGTCAAAAAGATGTCGCGACACTTTACCCCTGGACAACCACCTCACTTTCTTATCTAAAAGAAGTGTTTCATAAGTGGATTGCATTTCATTCCAAAGTATAGTGTATAATGAAATTTAAATTTTCTGTTTATATTGTGGCACAACCAAATGGTAAGAGGAGTTCATGTATAATGTACTATATTTGGAGCAATTTCCTTTACTTTGCCTTTTAAACCTTTATTTTCTCCTGTTAGTGCAGCCGCACCATCAGTACAAATCGCAACGCAGTTCTTCCACGTCAGATTATTTGTTTGAAAGAAAATATTCTCGCCCGTCGTTCTGCCTTCCAAAACTTTGCAAAATAGAAAATCCTCTAAAATATCTCCATCGTAGCAGTGTGTGACATATACAATTAGTTGAGTTAGGTTTGAAGTATTTGGGGATCCATCTAACTGCTTTGCAAAAATTGGACTTTCTCTCAATTGATTTAATGAATTGAATTTTATGTTGTCCGCGATAATTGCAATATGCCGCCAGACTGTCTCTGGACAGAGGAAGGCTTATGGATTGCTGATCTACTTTTCTCCATGCACAATTGAAATCATTTTTATGAAATCAATGCAACAGGGGAACAAGGGATTCAGCAATTTTATGTGATTTCAAATTTTTCCTTTTGTTTTTTTTTTTTTTATATTTTGTTAATTGTTGGGGCATCGGCTTCTGTGGCCATATTGCACCTCCCAAGGTTTTTTTTTTTTTGCATTTTATACTCTAATCGAAGCCCGAGGCGGGATTCAAAACAGCGCTTTCTGTTGCCAGGGTGACATTTTACCCACCCGGCTAGCCCGGTCAGCCAATTTTTCCCATTAAATATGAAACGTTTGCTGTTAATGCTGTTAATGCTTTACGAGGAACTGCCCAATGTTTCTTTAATTAAGAAAGATTTCCTACCTTATATGGCATCGACATTGCTTTTGAAAAATAATTTAGTTTTTTTTTTTATTAGTTCTGGATGTTTCTTATGCAGATCTCTTTTTAATTTAATAGGTTTCGTAGCATATTACGCACAAAAGACGTCGCTCATCATCAACAACACTGTAGGTGAAACCGTACTTAATGAATTCCTCTTGATATTTTCTATTCTTTTTGGTTCCTGTTGATTTGGAATATGATGGCTCTCTACCAGAAATTTGTGGTTGCACTTCACTTGAAATAACGTGAGGTTCCAATTTTCACATGATATAATATTTCTTACCTTATTAGCTTCTGAAGTAACTATATCAATATTGTTGTTGTAACTCCTCGGCCTTTTTGTTCTGATTACCCAGTTGCCCATGATAAAATGTGCATTTTTTTTCTTCTTAAAACAACAATAATAATAATCAAATCAAAGGTGCAATAGAAAAGTAGCAGAAGAATGAAAAACACGTCCAGGTTGATATGAAAGCATAGAATTCCGAAGCAGAATAAAGCTCGCGCGCAACACACTTGCTATATAAATTTACTGCTACCGCATATTCGCAAGTCTGGCGTTAAGACAATACAGTGCTTAGAAGGTCAACGACAACGACAGGTCGCTACAAAGTTAGGGATTAAATCCTCCCTACACCAACTATTCTTTTCTTTTATTATTCTCACAGGCAGGAAGTTGTTTGCTCTGAGATATTTTAGGAATCTGTGGCCTTTTGTGTGTCTTTAAGGGACAAATTTTATAGCTGGAAAAAATTTGAAGAAGACATAATCAAACTGCATATAGTTCTTGTGTTTTCTTAACACTTAAACCTACACATGGAGTACAAACAACTTCCTAATACTGAAGAGTTTCTTCCGTCAGTATCAACGGCTGACAGTTCTGGGTTATTTAATCCACATGTTGGTCTCGAGGGATCGGATGATTCTGAATCTTCGCATAATGAAACTTTTCGTCAGAAATATCTTTCCACTGAACAGGTGGAATTCGATGGCTCATTGCAGGACTCTGCAACGGAAAAAACACTGGCTAAAAATATAGTCACAGTTAGACAGTGATATCTCAAGGGGTGAGCCAACGAATGACAAGTTCGATACAGGCTGCGATGGTGAATTGAACTTACAAACAAAGCTAAATGAATTGGACAAATCTGTCATTATGGGAACCATATCTAAACTGAATAATGATTTTTCTGGGTTTCTCTCCCAAGAGGGGAACAAGATTACTAAAACAGCTGGTAATATCCTAAGAGAAAAGTGGCAAAATTTGGAAACCGTGGCAATGTCAGTTCTCATTGAAAACGAAAAATGAAAGGCACTTAATCGGGAAATACAAAATAAAAGAGATCTCCTTGATATGATTATAAATACCTGCCCGGGCTTTGTGATCAATTCAGACGCGGCCAGACGAGAGAAATCAAAGGATCTGACGGGATCCGAGGTTATCGATTCTCAACTGATAAGGGAACCAGACCTGTCATGTTCAGAACCTAATCATTCGGGATTACTACCTGCTTCTCCTTTTCCTAGATTATATGCATGCACTGTTCGAATTTCGGTACAAAAGACCGGACAACCGAAAGTTAAAACTGTTAATGTTTTTATTTTTCCAGCTTCATACACCAGTGGGTGTAAAACAAGGGACGAAAAATTAAAAATATCATTACTAAGACCTTCAAATCTGACCTTAAAACTGTTAAAATTAAGTTCCTATGCATGATACGAAATAAAGGAGTTATTGAAACTACTACCAAGAGAGACAGAAAATTTATCTACTTCTGAGTCTCTTACTTCAGATGGCATCTCAGTAGCTGGTGAGATTAGGCTTTCTGTCGAGACAAATTGTATTGACCTTGTCACTATACAAGAGCTTTATTTTGCTCGCGTCCTGTCTGGGCCACAGTCTAAAACTGTGGGCTACTCGTTAACAATGAAACTAATACAACCTGTTGACCAGAATCCCAAATCTTGTATCTTAATTCTTAATGACTCTATACACATCACTGTTCTTCATGGATTTTGCACTTAGTTCTCTACCTGCGTTCTTGTCACACACTCCGTAATGAATTTTTACTTAATTTCTCTCACTTAATTTCTCTCTCTCTTCTGTCCTCCATCGGAGGACTTTAGTCACTCTCCAGCTTACGTTGAGACTGTGATAAATATTTTGGGACCGAATAGCAACATATTGATCTCATCGAACATCAACTCAAAATCTAACATTTGGCACAGCTCTTCTATAGATGCTCGTGGCCTTCTCTTGGAGGAGTTTTTATTAATCATTGTTTTTCAATTTACAATAAGCCTAACCACCCTCATACTTTTTCAAGTCATTCTGATCAACCTACGGTTGATCAGAAAGCCGGATAAGCCTTCTGGAGCGGCTAGTTTATTTCGTCATGCACTCCAGACAGCCCCTTTCAACTATAATGCTAACAAAACAACACCTTATAAATACCATCACTAGACTTCCTAATAAATATACAATTGGTCCTGAAGGATTCCCTCTATTCATGGTTAAAGTGTGCAGTGCCTTCATTGTGGAGTCTCTTCTTGTAATCTTTAATCGCGTATTGAATTCCGGATCAATCCCGACAATGTGGAATCACTACAAGGTACAACCCATACCCAAAAGAAGAAACCCAAAGGAACCTAAAAACTTGAGACAGATCTCAGTAGACTGCTCTCTATTAAAAGTGAGAAAGCTATCTTTTCAGCACTGATTGACCAATGGTTCTCTCATAGACCCAAACACCTGCATACTGTGATCCCCAAAAGATCTAAATATACAAACCTACTGAATACCCTACAACTGCTGTCAACAGTAAATCTCAGCTGGACATCATCTTCCTTGATATTTCATGTGCTCATGAAAAGCTGTGAATTCCCGCTCTCATCTACATTAAAGAAAAGAACTTTGGCATTACTGGAAACCTGCTAAATTCCATCAACCTAATTCTTACACCAAGACAACTGATCATCAGCTATAAATCCTTCAAACAGGAATGCATTATAACGAGAGGAGTACCGCAGGGAGGTGTCATGTTCAGTCTACTGTTCGCTGCTGCCCTTGAACCCTTCCTCGCAAGACACACTGATTTCTCATCATATGCAAATGATTTCAAATTATATATAAAATCAAAACCCCCTGAACAAACCCACCTGATAAATCAGCGAATCTCTATCCTGATCAACAGCCTTGTAACCTATTTACTGCAGAAATGTCTGGTGGTAAACATATCTAAATCAGCCCAAATCACATTTACAAAAACAGAAAAAAACTGACATCACAGCCCATCACAACGGAATGCAGATAAGGAAATTGTAGTTTCACACCGACCTCGGCTTGACTTGGGACGAGGGCCTCACTTTTCAAAAGTATTTTTCGACCATGAAAACTAAGACTTTTTCGGCGATGTGGGCAATTGGACAAGAGCTGACGGATTTACTCCACGTCGATGTAGTCGGAGGATACGTCCAGCGGTGCCTACAACCTATTGCACTATATGCAGCACCAATCTGGGCTTCTGCCCCGACGTTGTACATAGATTCCTCGGAGTCGGATGCTGGGTAATGAGATTGATAAACAGGGTCACGGGCAACGCATTCACCATCTCCAGAGCTGTTTTATATACCAACTTAAATATCACTCCTGGAGAGTTCATATTGCATCCAGGAATATTCTTCTTCTTTTTCGGATGCTTACGGTGTGATTGACGCATCCAGTCTTTGAGGCGTTATCTTTACTCCACGTGCTGGATGCAGTAATGACAGCCCCGACCTCCATTGCATTTTATACTGTGCAACCGGTGCTGTCTGAAGAATTTCTTCCCAAACAACGCACGCTGTCAACCTTTTCAATTCATTGGGAATAGATCCTGTGAAATACCCCGAAAGCAAACAGTACAGAGTAAAGAGCCGCTCAGAAGCGCAAAGCTTACTTCAACTATAGTCTTGCCAATACAGTAATTGAATTTTGTAAACAATATTGTAAATATATGCACTTGTGTAAATATTGAAAATAATTGTAATCTTGCATGTTTGTACACCCTTCTTATATTGTGAATACTGTAATTGCAATTCTTGCAATAATTTACAATATAAGAAGTCCAGGTGACTGATCCTTCTAGCCAGTCGGCTGTGTATAAGGGGTGAAAGAAAACACTTGCTATTTTTAATAAACGGATTTAATAAATAAATAAATACTTTGTACAGGCCGATCGCTCTGCTGGATAATTTGAGTAAATTGCTAGAGCGACTAATGGCCATTACATTGGATACACTACTGGTAGAACAGGCTCTTCTTTCAAAGAGTCAATATGGTTCTGTCCCGGATGTTCCAGCGAGGATGCTCTTGTGGACTTTGTCTCTTGAGTTCAAAATTCGGTACAAAAATATATCCTGGCCGTTTTCATCGACTTCGAGGACGACTTCGACTCTCTTTGGTTGGAGAGCGTCCTGGAGTGTGTGCGATAGGCTTGGTGCTCCAACCACCTTTACCTTTTAATCCATAATTATTTTGCCAATAGAACTATAATAATCAAGTATCAAGATCAAGTATCTAGAGGGTGCCCACAGGGCTCTATAGTGGTCCTTTTACATGGAACATGGTGCTGCATAGTATTAGGGTCACACTATACAGCGCCATGTTCCATGTAAAAGGACCCAATATAGAACCCTGTGGGCTCTCTCTAGATACTGATCGTGAAACTTGACTATTATTGTCTATTGGCAAAGTAATTACGGATGGTGCTGCAGCAGTGGCTCTCCCGATTTTAGGATAACGTCAAAATAATAGCTTATGCAGACGATCACACCATCTTGGTAAATGGTAACTCTAGGGCCGATCGTGAAACTTCCGCAAATTTTCTTCTCTGGGATCTCTATGATTGGACTGTGGCCAATAAACTTAAAATCAACTTGTCAAAAACAAAGATGATGATTCTTGGATCAAAGTTGGATATCTCTCGTCCTCCGTTAGACAAGATTAACAACATTTGTGTCCCCATAGTTAAAGAGTAAAAGGTTCTAAGAGTGGTAATTGATTCCAGTGTTAATTTTATTCCTCACTTGAAAAACTTATCATCAAAAATACGTAGATTTACTGGTGCAATTGTGAGGGTGTCCCGTGTTGATTGGGGACTCCCCAGAAAAACTTTAATGATCTATTACAATGCAGTTTTCCTCCCTCTGGCTATACTGCCCGTTCGTGGTCCCACAAGGAAAGGCTCAACCACTTCAAAGTAAAATTCATTGCAGAGGGCCAGCTTGCGGTGTTTAGTTAAGGCATGCAGGACAGTCTCTGCGAGTACTAGCCGAAACATTACCTTTAGACTTGCAAGTTACTTACAGAGGATTTTTATACAAACTTAAAAACCAGACTGTGGAACGAGTTAGTTACCATCTCGCAGTCTCGATGGGATACAGCTCCCGTTGGTGCAACAACGAGGAAATTTATACCAAAAGTTTCATTTCTCCTTGATAAACTTGTTCCATTGTGGTTCTCCATGGACATATTCACGTCCTACCTGTTGACAGGACATGGATCGATGAACCAGTCTTTTTACGTTCAATTTATCACAAACAGACCTCTGTTCGTGCGGATCACCAGAGAGTTGGGATCACATCTTGTTTCATTGCTCCCTGTATGACAATCTGAGTCTTCAACTTCATTCACTTTCTAATTTTCAACCAAGACAGGAGTCGTCTCTGCTTCAAAGCTCGGAGTCATATCAGATTCTTCAGGCTTTCGCTCAAGGCGTATTTCTTCAAAGGTGTTCAGAGTCCACAGAGCTCAACAGAAATCAGCACAATGGTCCTGCTGATGCATAGCTGGTAAGGTCTCCTTTAATAATACATAAACTCAAATCCTCAAGAAATTAAATTTTATCTGCAGACTGAAATATTTCGGTCTGCAGATAAAATGAAGTGTTTCTTTCTCGTTTTTTTTTTTATTTATTAGTATCACTTTCTTTCTTTTATGTATTTATTTATTATTATAATTTCTTTTTTTTTTTCTCTCAGGAGCACCACTACTTTCTTTCATTTGTTTATTTATTAAATAAGTTTTCTTAGCAGCAGCCCCCACTACCTGCTTCCATTTTACTTATTTTTATTTATTTATTATTATTTATTTTATTTGTATATTTATTTTTTTATTTTTATTATTATTTATTTATTTATTTATTATTATTTTTTATTTTTATTATTTATTTATTATTATTATTTTATTATACATATTTTATTTTCTACTTCATTTTTATTCATTTAGTTTCCACACCATGGGTGATCGTTTTTTTTTTTTTTTTTTTTTTTTGTGTTTTTTTGTCATATGTAATGGGCCCCGAAAGGATCCTGGCCTACATCAGGTGGGTCAGAGTCTCTCTTGAGAGAGTACATGCTTTATATGGACTGGCCCACCTTCCCGTGGTGTGGACGAGTACCCAGAATCATCTGTCCAGGTGACTAATGCTTCTAGGCAAATGGCGAAAGAAGAACAACAGAACACACGCATAATACGCACAAACCTACGTCACACACACATCTTACCCATTTTTAGTGATACTGTTCTTCACAGAGATACTAGGCGTAGTTGAACCCAAGTTCTAGGAGCCTCCCTTTACATATACACATGTCCACACCACACATACACATTCAGGGGAATTCCAAATCGCTGCTGGAAACGAAGATCGTCCTCCCTTCCTAATCCAGCACTGAAAAAGCTCATGTCCTTCGTCATCAGTGTCTCTGTAAACCCAGATGTCATGTGGCTGACTCAGTCCCTACTCATTAAAACCGCCATGTTCCAACGCGGTTCAGCTACGGCAGTGGTTTTCAACCGGAATGCCTCAACAACATTCTAGGGGTGCCACATAATTTTGGTTAAGTTACTTAAATTTATTATTAGTATTTTCTTTTTATTTTTATGTTTTTTTTGTTTTTTTTTTTTTCATTATAAAAAAGGTGTAGAGTATCTTTTATGTATTGTGGTGATATATATAAGTGATGTTTAATTAGTACCTCTGTAGAAAGAGTGAAATTATTGTATACTGTATATATAATTTTGTATTATTAAATGTAATTTTTATAATTATATTATTGTAATAACTATATTATTACATGTATATACATAAGTTATATTACATAATAATATATATATATATATATCCAATATTTTAAATGGAGGAATTGCATATCGCTGCCTCTAATGAAAGCTCAATATTTATTTATTTATTTGATTATATTTTAACTTTTGTCAATATCTAATATATATATATATATATCCGATATTTCAAAATAAAACAAAATAAAAACATCAGCCAGTAGTATGGCAATAAATGTAGAGCGAAAAAAAAAAAAAAAAATATATATATATATAATATTAAGGATAATATAAAGAACCATTAGAATAAGCAAATCAATCCAATAATAATACCATCAGGGACCTAAGAAAACGCAAAAAAATTATTATCGCTTTTTACCGACAATCTGGATGACTTCAACTGGGGCCAACCACCCAGAATGAAGGCAAAAAACGACAAGAGGTTCTCTGTTTCTGTGATGATCAATATATGCTAAGTAATTTAAATCTAAACCAAATATAAACCAGTATAGGCCGAATGTAAATCGAATATAAATCGAAAGATGATAATAAAAGTTAAGAAAATTTAGAAATATTAGAATCAAAGGTAAGAAATATAAGTAAAATATAAATGCAAGCATATATTAATCATCGTTGACCCGACAGAGAACGTAATTTAATGATTAAAATAAGATTAAATATATAATACATATTACATATTGACCGTATCTAGGACATAATGTAATAGTCGTCAAAATAATATGTGGTGCCCCCTATGTGATGGATACGGTAAAAATAAATAAATAATTAAATTAACGCAAAGAGAAACATGCGGATAGTAAGAAGAAAAACTAAAGGAGTAGGAATAATAGAACCTGAACTCCACAAAGGCGAAAAATAGTGGTATAGATAATTTCGGAGAAATAAAAATAAAGAGTGTAGGACAGTTTAAAGACATTACAAGATATAAGTTGTGGCTCGGGTATGCCCGGGATCGCAAAATTTATTTCTCCGAAAGTATTAGGGCAATCCGAGGACGTAGGAGAAACTATTTCTTATCTATACCACCATTTTTCGCCTTTGTGGAGTTCAGGTTCTATTATTCCTACTCCTTTAGTTTTTCTTCTTACTATCTGCATGTTTCTCTATGCGTTAATTTAATTTAATTATTTATTTTTACCGTATCCATCACATAGGGGGCACCACATATTATTTTGACGACTATTACATTATGTCCTAGATACGGTCAATATGTAATATGTATTATATATTTAATCTTATTTTAATCATTAAATTACGTTCTCTGTCGGGTCAACGATGATTAATATATGCTTGCATTTATATTTTACTTATATTTCTTACCTTTGATTCTAATATTTCTAAATTTTCTTAACTTTTATTATCATCTTTCGATTTATATTCGATTTACATTCGGCCTATACTGGTTTATATTTGGTTTAGATTTAAATTACTTAGCATATATTGATCATCACAGAAACAGAGAACCTCTTGTCGTTTTTTGCCTTCATTCTGGGTGGTTGGCCCCAGTTGAAGTCATCTAGATTGTCGGTAAAAAGCGATAATAATTTTTTTGCGTTTTCTTAGGTCCCTGATGGTATTATTATTGGATTGATTTGCTTATTCTAATGGTTCTTTATATTATCCTTAATATTATAGACATTATGAGTGTATTGCATGATTGCTTGCAACTGCATTGGCTCATAAATATTATTTACATATTAGTTACAGTTATTGTCGTTTTAACTTTCTTTCTTTACTTTTATCAATAATTATATATATATATATATATATATATATATATATATATAGAGAGAGAGAGAGAGAGAGAGAGAGAGAGAGAGAGAGAATGGGATCTAACAGGCAGAAATTTGAGTAGGGGTGCCGCAAACTAAAATAAACGAGTTCGTGGGGCCGATATTATGAAAAGTTGAAAACACTGAGCTACGGCATCGGATTAAAGCAGTTTTTATACGTGTAGAACGCGTTTTTTCGCCGTGTCTATTTACTCATTTCTCTATTTCTTTGTGTGTTTAAACTGGAAAGCATTGAATGAATTGCCTTTCTTTGCTGAGTACTCAGAGAAAAAAGTGATTGTTTCTCCCAATTCTCTTGATATCTGCGTCCCGTCAGAGAAATAGACACTGTAAGAAATTATATTTTTGTTTTAACTTATGCAAATCAGTATTCTGTGACTGGTTAAAAAAAATAAATATCCTTTATTTAGCAGACAAAAGAATTGTAAAAATACCCGTTTCGCCTTGCGACTTGAAATTGTACGTAATTATAACATGTTATATTGACTTATTCATTAGAAATTGCAACCTTAGTTAGTATGTTTATTTTAATTTCATTAATAATAGTAATTGGTTCATTTAAATGACTGAACATAGTTTTAGATTTTTAAATGATTATTGTGGAATATCTGAAAGCTACATTCAACTTGTAATTGAAATTAATAAGAAATTTTGAAAAATATGAAAAGAAGGTCGATTTGACAGCAATATACTACGGTGCCTAACGGATCATAATGTGCTCGTGTTAGACAAGTGCAAAATAATTAACGAAACAACGAATTTGTGGTTACAGCCCAAATTCAAATCTGTGAGCCAAATGTAGACTTCGTGGATCTTTTGACTTCCTGATATTTGTGAAAATTATCACAAATATTTCGTTTATTACTAATATATTTTTCTTTTTTTTATTTTTATTAAACTGCCTGTGTGACTAGTACACGTATTGCGCGGGAACTATATAGAAGTACTGTATGCAGTTTTTTTTATCCCCAAGGAAGTTCATTAGTTTTTTTTCATGATTGCACATTTATTACTGCTTAAAATATAAAGCATATTTTTTCATTACGCTGTATTCCGTTATTATTATGAAAATTCCAAATATAAACAAACGAATCCATATGAGTACAAGGCGCCAACTTTTAGATTTGGGATCACTTGTCTCACTGGATATATTTGCATACCGAAGACTATTTTCAACTATTTTAAGTTTCAGATTTGATGACAGAATATAATTGTAAAAAAGCAAATATTTGGTCCCTTCTGACAGACTAACCAGAGAAAAGGCCGCCGTGGCCTAGTGGTCAGGCGCGCGGGTGCATAAGTACACGTGCCTTGAGTGACCGGGATTCAAGCCCGTGACTACTGAATACGGTGCTGTTTCTTGTAATCTGTCTATCTTGTGAACTCCTCTGACCGTTTGGTCGTCCCGGAGTATAAACAGAAAATTTATTATTTTTTATTTTAATCACAAAGGAACAAATTGATATAGAATTGGACCAGGCAAATTCCATAGTGTCGGCATAGACAACTAATGTAATTGAAAATGAAGATGAATCGGAGATCGTGAATGACATAAGTACCAAAAAAAAAAAAAAAATCTGTAACAGATGTTTCACTATCAAATTTCTGTAATGATCCATCTAAATGGAAAATAAACGCTGATCTCATTTATTGCGTTGCCCAAAACGTGCCACCAGAATTTAGAGTGCAATTTGTAACCAACGTATAAAAAATTTGGCGAAAAAATAAGATATGGAAGAAAAGAAATGTTTTATAGGAAAATGGCAAGGTCGTCTAAACTGGTTTAGACGACTGGAAAAGTGCACATACAAGGATCGCGACGCGTGAAAAATTAAACAGAATTTCACTTCAAAATCTTATATTTTGCAGGTCCAAAAGTCTACCCTAACTGACACAAAATTCAAAATGTAGAAGGAAAAAGCAACTATATACAGTACTGGACTGAAGTTTTAAGAAGAGTAGTTGTTGTAGTAAAATTTTGGATGAAAGAGGTATAGCTTTTCCTGGTGACAACAGCAAATTCTAAATGGGAAGCATTCAAGGAATTAATCGTGGAAGCTGCAAGACGTTTCATACCTATTAAGAAATATTGTTCAAGGTTTAGGCCTAAATGGTTGTCAAATGAACTAATGAGCTTAGTGGCAGACAAGAAAATTGCATGGGATGCATATAAATTATCAGACGACAGAAAACTATGGCAGATATAAACTAGTCTGTAATCACGTTACGAAGGAGGTTAAGCAGGCGAAGGCAGATTACGAGAAATCTTTGGCAAAAGATGCTAAGAAAAACAGCACGGATTTCTTTACTTATATAAACTCTAAAAGGAAGGGGATGAATCTGATTGGTCCACTTGACATCGATGGTTCGACTGTTGATGATCCTGTTCAGATAGCAAACAAACTGAATGAGTATTTTGCATCTACATTCACACATGAGGAATTATTAAGGTTTGAAAATGGCAGAAGGTTATCAAATTGTAGCAGGGTGCTTAATGATTTTGTAATAACTAAGAGCAAATTGGAGGAGAAATTGTTGAAGTTAAACATAAGAAAGGCACCTGGGGTGGATGGGATCTATCCAGTTATATTTAAGGAGGCCGCAAAGCAACTAAGCAAACCCAACCCCGTAATTATGAGAGCATCACTGAAATCAGGGGAAGTCTCCACAAACTGGAGACATGGAAATGTATCTTCAATTCCGAAAGGGTGATCGAAGGATGACACCAGTAATTACAGACCAGTTAGTTTAACTTCTGTTCCGGGTAAAATAATGGAGTCACTGGTTAAAGATGCATCGCAGGATCATCTAAACAAGACCGCAGCAATAATTCCGACGCAGAATGGGTTTGTTAATGAAAAATGCTGTCAGGGAAATTTTATTGGATGTTATCATGTGTATACAAAGGATGTAGTTTGAAAAAAGAATTTTGAAATCATATACTTGGATTTCAGGAAAGCACTTGGCAGCATTGAGCATGGAAGACTACTGTACAAATTGGAGCAAAATGGTATTACGGGTAAGTTGCTACAAAGGATAAAAGACGGTTGAGTGTTAGAAGACAGAGTGTGGTAATCAATGTGCGCAGCTGTTCATGGACTAATGTTATTAGTGGAGTCCCACAGGGTTCGGTGTTGGGTACCCTGTTATTGTGTATATTTATCAATGATATTGATGAAGGTATATCAGGCTTAATGTCGAAGTTTGCTGATGACACAAAGGTTAGCAGGGTTGTTAATGACAGTGTGTTACCGCAGCAACAACTAGAAAATTTCGATAGATGGGCTGAGAAGTGTCAACTGAAGTTTAACATTGAAAAATGCAAAGTACTGTATATTAGCAGAAATAACCTCAGAGAAACGTACCAGCTGTGTGTTTCTACACTTTACGTGGTAGAAAATGAAAAAGACTTGGGAGTATTTCTTCAGTCAGTTATGAAATTTTCTGAGCAATGAAGACAGGCTGCCAGAGAAGGTAATGGAGTATTTTCTTTGATATACAGGAATTTTGCTAGCAGGGAAAAGGAAGTGATTGTCCCTCTGTATAAGACAATGGTCAGGTCACACGTTGAGTACTGCGTAAGGTCTGGAGGCCTCATTTTAGGAAGGATGTACATTTTCTTGAGCGTGTACAGAGAAGAGCAACAAGATTGGTGAGGGAAATGAAGGGATCCTCTTACCAAGAGAGAATTGATTTCTGCAAATTGCAGCAGCTGGAGATTAGGCACCTGCGTGTTGATCTGATTGAGGTGTATAAGTCCTAGAATGGGTTGAGCATGCCGAATTCTGATGCAGTTCTTCCATTTGTTCAGATTACGAACCTAAAGGGGCATAAATTGAAATTAAGGAAGACAGATGTGCAGTAATTTGCCTTTAGCCAGCGGGTGGTTAATTCCAGCGGCTGGAACAAACTTCCATCTGTCGTTGTGGAAGTTGAGAGGTTAAATAAATTTAAGGAGGAACTGGACAAACATTTGAGGGAATTGTTTTGTAATTTTTTTTCTTTTTTTTTGCCTAATGCTTCATAAACTCAAAAACATGCTTTCTTGCATCACCTTACACTAATATTAATACAATGATGAACACAATAATCGTAACAATGCAACTTCTTCGGTGGTATTCATATGCTGTCTTAGTTTTTTTATCTTTTTCTAAAAGAGCATATAAGAAAATACGAAAATCCAGGAAGTGGAAATGTTGGTTCCTGTCTTATGGACATATGAAGGATTTATCAATTTGTTAGTCAAAAGTATTGGCACATATCACATCTGAAATTAAAGAAACCAAATATTATGTCATCAGCATAGATTCAACTCCTGATATAAGTCACACAGATGAGTTGCTGGTCATTGTTAGAGAGAGAGAGAGAGAGAGATAATCTTTAATGCCCTTCACGGCCAAAAAGCCAGGGGTTTACATTTTTACAACCTCCCGAAACTTCCGGGAAAATAGAACAATTAATTTACAAAAACAGGTAATTTTACAAAAGAAAACATATTTTATACAAAGGAGAGAACTCCTTACTAGAGTTAGGTCTGATTGAGCTGACTTAACATCGAGATAAGAGCACCAGCTCAATCAGACAGGAACAGATGCAAGGTACACATGTCAATGCTGATTAGTCCTACTAGACATAATTTTTTTCCTGTAAGTCCGGTCAACAGCGAATTTGTTCAGGTCGGCGTCAAGTGCCTGCGTTTGCTTGAACATCTGCTGAGGGAGGAACCTGTCCGAGAGATGGAGTCGCGCTGAATGCGAGTAGAGCTCGGGATTGGCCCTAAGGGCAGCAGAGGGGATCCTCCAGCCACAGGTATCCCAGAATGAAGGTGTTGCGATTATGCCTGTTATCATCTTGACTGTTGCTAGGAGGCGTCGGTCTTCGACTAAGGTGGGAAGCCGTGGAATCCCGAGAGAGTTGGCAAGCTGCGTGGTATGAATCAGAGCTGGAAGGTTGTGCTTCCTGTTGGCCCACTTTAGGAGCCAGAATTCTGTGGCAAAGAGTGGTTTCTTTATTGATGGTGCCGCTGACGCCCAAATTTCAGCAGCATAGAGTAAAGGTGGAAAGATGATTGTTCTTATGTACCTCACGGTTGTCTTTTTATCTCTGATATGAAGGAGATGCTGTTTTGCTATCCACCGGAGTCTTGAAGCACGTGTGAGGAGCATGTCTATGTGGGCGTTGAATCGAAGTTTGGAGTCGAATACAACGCCCAGATCACGATGGCTGGATGCAATTGGGATGAGGGTGTTGCCGACCGAAGGCTGGAGAGAAGAAGGAGTTTGCTTCAATGAATACACCATGAATTCGGACTTAGCAGGATTGATCTTGAGCCCGAACTGGCAGAGGTAAGATGTGACTGCAGTGAGAGTGTTGTTAATTTCCGTTTTTACCAGATCAAGGTCTTGACCAGGGATGATGGGAGTAAGTATCTTGATATCATCTGCATAGCTCAGTAGACATCGAGAATGTGCAACCAGTGGGAAGATAATAGATGAGAACAGAAGGCCGGAAAGGACCCCTCCTTGTGGGACTCCTGCGGTGACGGATCTAGTAAGGGTGCGATCTCCGGTATGAAGCTTTATAACTCTGTTATTCAGAAGAGAGGAGAGAAAGCATAATATGTTCCCTGTGATCTGGAAGTGGCATTCCAGGAGAGTGAGTAGTTGGTTTACTTGGACGGCATCAAATGCAGCCTCAATGTCTAAGTAAGTAACAGCTAGTTCGTGCCTTTTCTCGAATGCTGACAAGATAGTATTCGTTGTGGCTAGCAGATTTGTGATCGTTGATCTGTTTGGAAGGCAGTAGTGAATTTGGGCTGGATTACTGGGCATGATCTGCTTGGTGAGGATCGGGAGTAAGATCTTCTCCAGGAGCTTCAGCAGGCTGGAGGAGTTGGAGATGGGTCGGAAATGTTTAGGTTTCGATGGCGACTGAACTTTGGCTAAAGGTTTGATGAGATAGTTTTCCCATTGCTGTGGGAAAATCTGGTTCGAGAGTAACTGGTTGAAGATAATTAAAAGTGGCTGAATAATGTACGGACTTAGGCATTTGAGCATGAATTGGGGAACTCCATCATCACCAGTGGTTGACGAGGCAGGTAGAGAATTGATGGCGACGATCAGCTGTTGTTTTGTGATCTGAATGGTGTTCAACCCTTCTTGCTGGGTGGGCTCTGTTAGTAGAGCCAGATCTGAGTTTGGCATAGGATTACGATTAAATCTTGTGACGAAATCGAGCCACAATTCAGGATCAAGTTGCAGAGGAAAATGAAGGTTCACTTTCTTGTATGGAATTTTTCCTTTAGCCAGATCTCGGTTAACGTATAATTTGATTGCCTCAGATTTCATGCGATTAAATTGAGCCCGTGCCCTTGAATAAACGATGCGATCATTGACATTTTGCGACTGTTTCCATGTGCGATGGAGCTGTTGCTTCAGCTGGAAACTCATTTTGAGTTCTGAATTCCACCAAAGTCTTGTATATGGACTGATTGTGATTTTTTTAGAGGCGGCATATTTGGCAACCGTGTTGATCCAGTTTGTGAGAATGTTCACAGCTATTTCTGGGTCACAAGTCTCTAAGGCCACCCAGGGAATGAGAGAGGCGGCTCTGATGCACTTATCTACGTCAAGTAAGTTGGGGCTAGTGATGTCAACCTTTTTTGTTGTCCTTCTGGTTTCTAATTTGGGGGCTGGCAGATATGCAGTCACATGTATTGGGACATGATCAGAGTCGAATGACGTTTCTGCAATGTAATCAAGGGTGCAAGGGATAGAGGCTAGAACTAGATCTAAGAGGTTATTCCCCCTGGTTGGAGCTTCATTAATAAGTTGTAGATCAGCACATCTCAAATGTGCCAGAAGATCCTTTTTCATATTAGATAGCTGAGGAGGTAAATTGAAATCACCACAAACTACGTGAGAAGCTGTGGGATGCAGCTGATTGATTATCCAGTTGGAAACTTCAAGGATGATTTGCGGGGAAGGAATTGGAGGTATGTACACCACACAGAGGTCAAACGTCACGAAGTTGTATCTTAACGTAACGAGGATTGCTTCATAGTTAGGGGAGTTACTGGATTTATTATCCAATAGCTTGAAAGTGGATTTCTTGTAAAATATTGCGACGCCTCCACCCTTGCGTGCAATCCGAGATGTGAATACGACCCCATAATCAGCTGGGGCAGCTGCTGCTAGGAATTCTTCATCGTCATTGAGCCAGGTTTCGGTGATGGCGAGCAGGTCAAAATATCCGGGGAGCAGAATTTGCTCCATAGTGTCAAGCTTGTTCCTAAGACTACGCACATTCTGATAAAATATGGTGCAGGCAGGTACTGTAGGTACTTTGATACGGACGGGTGGTCTCTGACATAGCACGACTCGATTCAGCGGGGTGTGTCTAGGACTGATGAGCACAGGGATCGGCATATTGGTGTTCCGTGTCTGTGGTTCTAGTTGCGGTAACGAGATCTGGGATTGCTATGAATCAGGGTACCATTGGTGGGAGTCCTTTCCATTACTTCTATATCGCTGCCCTTTATGCCCGAGATATGGCATAACAAGAGCTCCAGCAGGCCAGATTTCAGGATTGAAGAGTGCTTCAAAATCTGCATCAGCTACATCGATCTTAAAGGAGGCGTAGGTGGGATATTTTGTGGATAGCTTGGTGACTCTACCATTCATTTTGAAAGCAGCAAGAAGGTGTTCTACATCATCAGCTGTGGTAGCAGGGGAGAGCCTACTAATGAAGACATTACGGATCCGCTTGCTCATCATTCCAGTGTTCGCAATTTGCATCTTGCTGAAGTGCAAATTGGTTCCAATAACTTTAAGATTGGGGCTCAGTTCCTTAAGAGTTGGATTACGGGTCAGTGTTTGTTCTTTTGTTCGTTGGCTTGCAATCATTGCATACGTTGTAGTGTCTCTATGGGTCTTTACATTAGATGCAATCGTAGTCCCTGCATAATGGTTACCTCTCACGTTGTTTGAGGCAGAACTACAATTGCGATGTACTTCAGCAGCCAAAGCATTATCCGGTTTTGAGCGCGAGGACCCCATATGTGAATTTTGTGATCGCGAATAGGTGCGATTTGGCAGATTCTGCTCCTGATGAATTCTTTGGGTCTTCTGTGAGGCAGTATTTCCTGAGTATCCGTTGGCATCTGCTGTGATTTCAATATATACTGGTCTAGTGCTACGTTCAGGGCACACAACTTCAGACTCACATGTTGTAAGAATGGGGGATGGAGAGGGGTCATGTGGTAATAAAGATGGGGTGGTTTGGGTAGGAGCTCTCGGTTTCGCGTGAAAGTGTTCGTCCGGAGGCTGCTGCTCATGATGGTTAGTTTGAACAGCAAGATCACAAACCGATTGCTTCAGGTCCTCAAAATTTTCCCGCAACACCTCCAATGTTTTGTGTATGCATTCATTGTGTTCTCGTAGTCGCTTGTTTTCCAGCAGTAGGTCTGCGAGGATATTATGAATTGGCGACAGCTTTATACATAGAGTTGTCTCAATATTTGTGAGGAGCGAGACCAGGAGTGGACTGTGTTCGAGTGATGTTTGATTAATTAATGCGGAGATCTCTGTTGATAGGGTGTTATCCTGTTGGGAGCTACTAGATTTTTGCATGATGAGATCTGAATGGTCATTTTGTTCTTCCTGTAATGAGTCGGGTGTCAATTCCACATGTGCATCTGGCGATGTCAATTTTTCCGTGTCTACCTCAGGTTCGGGTTGGGTCCTGTGCTCAGGTGAATCCGAAATTTGGTTAACGTCGTTAAAAGTTTCACCAGTTGTTTCTAGTAAATGTATATAATTTTCTCCCTTACAGGGGGGACACTGCCAAACTTTCCGTCGCTGCTTCCCGAGCCTCTTTAGGTCCAACGCGAGACATTCGCTTCCGTATGTCTTGAGACAGGAAGTACATTTTATAGCTACGTCCGGAACAATTCCACAAATTACACAGCTTTCATTATTTGGGTGATCTTGCTTTAAAGGCATTTTCAGATTTTAGGCGCAGATAAAAGGATTACGAGTGGGCTGGAAAAGAGTTTACAATTGTGTTTAGTAGTTGCCTTAACTACGTATCGTATTCCAAGTGATACGTTTACCGATCAGATACAAAATAAGTCAAAAATTACGGCTTATTTTAGTTGGCTAGACTTGTTACTGTTGGATGTAGAAATCCGCTTGTACGAGGCGTGGATAATTGCTAGGAGGCAGTAAATGACGTGTGTTGCCATGGTCACTTGACCGCAAGTACACACCCATAGCGCATTTGCCTGACCTTGACCTGTAGCCTGAAGCGATAGATATCTCTGGTCAGCCGTGAGTAGCAAAACAGCAAATTTTGCAGTATAAGAAAACTATAAATAATAAATACCTGGATGTCCAGGTCGCCACACAATGGATATCCTCTTGTTCAGCATCAAATTAGGAATACACCAACATCAAAATCATCATATAAACCTGAGCAGAATTCTGTTAATTTAACTGATTAACCGGAGCAACAAAGACACACAGCCGTACAACTGAACAACTCCTAACGTATGATTAACTGAACAACTCCTAACGTATTATTTATTAGGAATCATACCCGCAGAAGCTGTTTCACTGCCGTTATTCAATTGTTCCTGGTGTATCAAAAGGTGGCGAAGTACATGAGGGTTTCTTGATGTTTGTTCCCATTGAAAAGCATGATGCAAAATATCTTTTGACACGGAAACATCTGTTCTTGAAAAACATGGAATAGATATAGAAAATTACAGATCTGATAATGTTGCTAATATGAGTGGTAAGTATTTTGGAGTCAAAACCAGATTGAAAACAACAATGTAGTAGTACGGGCTCCCTGTGCTTCACAGTGTTTATTTATTAGGAATCATACCCGCAGAAGCTGTTTCACTGCCGTTATTTTTTTCACCATTTTACAGTTACTCTACGCTTCATTGCAGCCTCACCAGCAAGGTGCTCTAAACTAAGAACGAAGGATAATACAATCTCGGTCAGAAATCTATGAGATACAAGATGGTCATCACGTTACAATGCTGGGAGTTCATTAAAAAAAAAATTACATCGAAACTCCTGCAGCACTCGATATCTGAGAATGCAAAAACAAAATCCGAGAGTAGTTCATGATGCAAAAGCCTTGATAAATGAAATGAACATGTTAGAAATAGCATTAATGACTGTCATTTGTGAAGATCTACTGAAATATATATAGTGAATAAAGCAATTCTATAAATTGGAATTGAGTTATGCGTAAATGTGAAATTACATGATGCTCTTCTGGATTTTTTGATTGATATTCGAGACGAAGACAATAGAGTAGGTATTGTAGTAGTAGTGGCATGTGATGCAAGACAGCAATTGTATGAGCCTATGCAGCATCAGCCAAAAAAAAAAAAAAAAAAAATCACACCATTCCCTCTAAATGCCTGTCCAGTTCCTCCTTAAATTTTTTAACCTATCAACTTCCACAACGACAGATGGAAGTTTGTTCCAGCAATTAACCACTCGCTGGCTAAAGGCAAATTTCCGCACATCAATTCTACATCTGTCCTTTCTTAATTTGAATTTATGCCCTCGTAGGTTCGTAATCTGAACAAGTGGAAGGATCCCATCAGAATTCAGCGTGATCAACCCATTCAAGGCCTTATACACCTCAATCAGATCACCGCGCAGGTGCCTAGTCTCCAGACACTGCAATTTGCAGAACTTTAGCCTCTCTTGGTAAGATCCCTTCATCCCCCTCACCAATCTTGTTGCTCTTCTCTATACACTCTCAAGTAAATCTACATCCTTCCTAAAATGAGGCCTCCATACATGTACGCAGTACGCAAGGCGTGGCCTGACCATTGCCTTATAGAGAGGAACAATAACCTCCTTTTCCCTTCTAGCAAAATTCCTATATATCATTGACAAAATCCCATGACCTGCCCTGGCAGCCTGTCTGCATTGCTCAGAAAACTTCATATCTGACTGCACAATTACTCCCAGGTCTTTTTCATTTTCTACCACCTTAAGTGTAGTACCACACAGTTGGTACGTTTGTCTGGGGTTACTTCTACCCATAGGCAGTGCCTTGCATTTGTCAAGGTTAAACTTCAGTTACCACTACTTAGCCCATATGCCCACGTTATCTAGATCCTATTGCAGTAGCACACTGCCATTACTATCATTAAGAACCTTGCCAACCTTTGTATCATCTGCAAACTTCGACATTAAGCCTGATATACCTTCATCAATATCATTGATAAATACACAAAACAACAGTGGATCCAACACCGAACCCTGTGGGACTCCACTAATAACATTAGTCCACGAAGAGCAGCACCCATTAATTACCACCCTCTTGTCTTCTCCCACTTAACCATCCTTTTATCCATTGTAGAAACTTACCCTTAATACCATTCTGCTCTAATTTGTACAATAGTCTTCCATGCGCAACGTTGTCAAAAGCTTTCCTGAAATCCAAATATATGATATCAAAATAATTTTTTGCATTGAGTTCCTTTGTGATCACATCATAATAACCAATCAAGTTTGTCAGACATAACTTTCCCTTAACAAACCCATGCTGTGTCTGAATTATTGCTGCAGTCTTGTCTAGATAATCCTGCAATGCATCTTTAACCAGTGACTCCATTATTTTACCCTGAACAGAAGTTAAGCTAACTGGTCTGTAATTACTCGTGTCACCCTTCGATCCCCCTTTGTGAATTGGGGATACATTTGCACATCTCCAGTCCGTGGGAACCTCCCCTGAGTCCAAGGATGCTCTCATAATTATGCCTAAGGGTTTGCTTAGTTGCTTTGCCGCCTCCTTCAATATAACTGGATAGATCCCATCCACCCCAGGAGCCTTTCTTATGCTTAACTTCAAAAATTTCCTCTTCACTTTGCTCTCAGTTATTATAAAATCATTAAGCACCCTGCTACAATTTGATAACCTTCTGCCATTTTCAAACCTTAATAATTCCTCACGTGTGAATGTAGATGCAAAATACTCATTCAGTTTGTTTGCTATCTGAGCAGGATCATCAACAGTCGAACCATCGATGTCAAGTGGACCAATCATATTCATCCCCTTCCTTTTAGAGTTTATATAAGTAAAGAAATCCTTGCTGTTTTTCTTAGCATCTTTTGCCAAGGATTTCTCGTAATCTGCCTTCGCCTGCCTAACCTCCTTTGTGACCTGATTACAGACTAACTTATATCTGCCATAGGCTTCTGAGTCGCTTGATAATTTATATGCATCCAATGCATTTTTCTTCTCTGTCACGAGTCTCATTAGTTCATTTAATAACCATTTAGGCCTAAACCTTGAACAATATTTCTTAATAGGTACGAAACTTTTAGTAGCATCCACGATTAATTCCTTGAATGCTTCCCACTTAGAATTTACTGTTGGTAACATCTTCAGGTGATCCCACTGTACAGAATTTAAAAACTTTCTGAGAACACTGTACTCACCTTTACGGAAGCAAAAACCCTTTCCTTTACCCCTGATGGTAATTAAATCTTTAAGTAAATCCCACGTCAGTACACTGTGATCACTGCCACCTAGCGGTTCCTTTATCTGCAAATTCTTAATACACGAATGATCACTGCTGATAACCAGATCAAGAGTATTACTTTCTCTGGTTGCCTCTCGAACATGCTGCTACAGAATACAATCATCCAATAAATCCACAAAAGTCTGACTAGTGTGTGAGTGACCAACCCACAAGTTCCAGTCAATATCTGGGAAGATAAAATCCCCCATTATAAGACATTCTAATTTACTGGCCCATTCTATTTCTCTGTACAATTGTTCATTGTGCTCATTCGAGTCATTAGGCCTATAACACACTCCTACTCTTATTTTTGCTATTGCAGTGTTTATGTCACACCAAACTGACTCAGCAGTTCACTGTTCATCTATATCAACTGGGTTACACTTCTTTTGATTTTAGGTTTTCTTAATTAACAGCATAACTCCTCCTCCCTTTCTATCCTGTCTATCCTTTCTGTACACATTGTACTCCCCAAATTCCAGTTCTGCTTTCCTTATTTCTGTGTGACACCACGTCTCTGCTATCCCAACAATATCCGCCTGTGATGTCTTGACCAACACTTCAAATTCATCAAATTTATTTGCTATAGTTCTAGCATTGGTATACATGCAAGCATACATGCTCCTATTTCTAATCGTAGTTACCGTAACACATCCCATATACCCACCTATTTCACGATGACTGCCATCCGTCCCTGAAACCCCCAACACCCCTCGCTTCAGGTCGCTACTTATTCTAATAGAAGTTGTGCAAGAATCATCTTCGCCTCTGCCAGTGGCTACTGTTAATCTATTAGTCTTTGTCTCCCCCCAAGCTAGCAGTTTTCCGACCAACCTAACACTGCCTCGACAGCATCAGCAAATATTCTTGCACCCTTTCTATTTAAGTGTATCCCATCCCTGTAGAAGCAGTCTCTCCTGTGAGCAAGTACAGACCGGGGTGAAAAAAATTCTGTCCCTTGAGCCATGCACAATATTTCCAAAGAGTGTAGGTGATAAGGAGTTAAAAGATGGAGTGTTTGACTTTAACAGAAGGAGCGACAGGATTATGAGCGTAGATCTGGAGGGGGGTGGACACTTTACTACAACAGTATGTGCGTATGCCCAGCAAGCAGGATTCCGGAATAAAGAAAAGGACAGTTGTGTGATGGAAATGGATGAAGCGGTCATGGCAATACCTGAGAAAGGAGGTTGATTGTTAGGGCGATTTAAATGGATATTTAAAATGAAGCAAGAGAGGGGAAGGAAGAATGTATGGAAGTTGGAGTATTGGGGAAATAAATGGAGAAGAGTACAGGATAGTAGAATACTCAGTGGCATTCGACCTGGCGATAGTTAACGCCTTCTACGAAAAGGAAGAAAGCCAGCAGATAATATAAAAGACTGGGGAAAGGATAGCCCAATTTCACTATATCATGTGTGGTAGGAGGCGTCTGAAGGAATCGAGAAACAGCAAGGTGCTAAACGGAGAAAAAGTGTCTGCACAACATGGATTGCTTGGGGTCGAGTGGGAGGTTGCAGCGCACAAAAGTAGGAAATTTTCAAGACAGAAGGAGAAAAGGATTAAGGTTTTAATACGAAGCATTGTATTAGGAATCTGTTTGCTTATTATAGTATTATAAATTAATCAAAAATAATATTAATCTTATTAAAATTCTATTTTAATTAAATTGTATTTAAAGGGAAATCATGACCCAGAGTAGAGCTGTGATGCTAAGACCAAAGACTAGCGAGAGTGCTGTGACTAGATGGAGAAAACGTGCAGAAGACTCTTCAAGGCATCAAAGTCTAAAAAAAATGTGCGAAAAGTGAAATATTGCTGACTTTCTGAAACAGGACATGGTCTATCCAAGGAGGATGACTTTGTGTGTGCTAGGTGTCTAGAGAGTTAAGAAATTCGGCTCAAATTCAGCGTTATAATGGGCGTTTATGAGAGCTTCAAATGTAGTTTAAATGCACTCGAAGGAATTAATATGAGTGCCCATAAAGCTCTCAGCTGCCCAGTCAACGACAGACCTCACTGATGTGCATCAGGCAAAACAGAGGCAATCTCCAAGGCAGAATGCACTGATCCCAAAGAACTCGTTATTGTTGGTGACTGTATTATCACGGAGATGGGGAATATACTACGCAAGAAGAATAGGTGGAACAGGACCAACGTATGTCTGCCAGAAGCAAAAGTTGAAGTCTTAGAACAGATATCATGTTTTACGGGCACATTAATTTGTTCTGCCCGTAAAACATGATTTTTCGATCAATTCTGCCCTGCAGTGATTGTGCAAGGTCCAAGGTAGAATTTTTTTCAACTTGGTCTGTGCTTGTTGACACGAAAAACTGCTTCTACAGAGATGGTGTACACTTAAATAGAAATTGTGCAAGAATATCTGCTGATTCTATCTAGGCAGTGTTAGTTGGGTCTGAAAACTGCTAGCTTTGGTGATATTCAGAGTAAAAGGTTAACAGAGGCCACAGGCAGAGGGAAAATTGATTCTTGGACCAGTTCTATTAGCATGAGCAACAGCACGGAAAGCAAGGTAATGGAGATATACACCACTGGTGGAACAAGTAAATACATGGGGTGTGTTAGGGTAACTAAGAATAGGAACAGTTGCAGGTGCATGTATACTTTCATGTACACCAATGCTAGGAGTATAGGTTGAGCAGTGGGAAAGGAAAAATGAGAGTAGGTTTGAGTTATATGCCTAACGATTCTGATGAATATAATCAGCAATTGTGCGGAGAAATAGAGTGGACCAGTAAATCATGATGTCTAATAATAGGGGAATTAACTTTCTAGATGTTAAGTGATAATTTTGGGTTGATTTCTTGCACACTAGCAAGATTTTTGTTAATTTATAAGTGACTGTTTTCTACAGAAACAATATCGGGAGGCAACCAGAGGGAGTCAGATTGTTGTTCTGATTATCAGCAGGGATAATTCATGCATTAAGAATTTGCAGATAAAGGAACCTCTGGGAGATGAAACTACCATCAAAGCTAAAGGGCGCGGATTTTGCTTTTGTAAAGGTGATTAGAGAGGTCTCAGACAGTTTCTAATTTCTGTGCAGTGGGATCAACTGATGATGTTACCAAAGTTGAATCTAAATGGGAAGCCGTCAGGAACTTAATTTTAGAGGTTACTATGCCTTTCCTTCCAACTAAGAAATATTGTTCAAGGATTAGGCCTAAATGGATGTCGGATGAATTAACGAGGCTCGTAGTAGAGATGAAGAATGTATGAGATGCATATAAAGTATCATGTGACACAGAAGCCTATGGCAGGTATGAGCTAGTCTCAAAAGAGGTTAAGCAGGCAAAGGCATATTACGAGATATTATTACATTTTGCAAAGGATGCAAAGAAAAACAGCAAAGAGATCATTACTTTTGTAAAAACTAGAAGGAAATGGATGAATCAGATTTGACCACTTAACATAGATGGGTTGACTATTGATGATCATGCTCTGCTAGCTGATAAACTGAATGAGTATTTTCATCTACATTCACACATGAGTAGTTATTCAATGAGGGGAGTGGCAGACGTTTGTTAAAATCTAACAAGAACTAAGTGATTTTTTAATAAATGAGAGCAGTAGGAATTGTTGTATTTCAACATAAATAAGGCACCTTGGTTGGACGGGATCTATCCAGTTATATTAAAGGAGGCAGCAAAGGAAGTAAGCAAACCCTTGGCCATAATTATGAGAGCTTCCTTGGACTCAGTGGAGGCCCTCATATATTGGAGCTGTGCAGATATATAAGCTATTCACAAAGGGGGTTCAAAAGGTGACAAAAGTAACTACAGACCTGTTAGTTTAACTTATTGTCTGGGGTATCCTGGAATCACTGGTTAAAGAAGACTGGTAGGACCGTCTAGACAAGTCTACAGTTATAGTTAAGAGAGAGCATGCGTATGTTGGTGGACAAATATTATTAGTGGAGTTCCTCAGAGTTCAGTGTTGGGCTCATTGTTGTTTTGTATATTATCAATGATATTGAAGATTTATCATGTTGAATGTCCAAATTTGCAGATGAAGCAAAGGTTGCAGTGTTGTTAATGACGGTATGCTACTCCAACTGGATCTATATAAGTTGGGCAAATGGGCTGATAAATGGCCACTGAATTTTAATACCCAAACATGCAAATTAATGCGGATAGCAATAACCCAAGAGACACGAACCAACTGTGTGGCCCTACACTCAGGGAAGTGGAAAGTGAAAGAGAACTGGGGGTAATTGTACACTGAAATATGGAGTTCCCTGACCAGTGCAGGTCATCGAGCCTTGTAAATGATATTTAGGAATTTTGCTAGCAGGAACAGCGAGCATATTATTGCGTTATATAATGCAATTATCAGGCCAGACCTAGAGTACTGTGTACAGGTCTGGATGCCTCATTTTAGGAAGGATATAGAATTGTTAAAACGAGTAAAAATAAGGGTAACAAATTGGTGTGGGGAACAAAGCGGTGCTCTTACCTAGAAATACTTAAATTCTGGAAATCGAAGTGCCTGGAGTGTAGACACATGCGACATGAGCTAATTGACGTGTATAAAGCCATGATTGGGTTGACAAGCTGAATGCTGATGGGATTCTTCCTCTTGCTCAGACTAAGAACCTGAGGGGCAGAGTTTCAAATTTTGGAGAGTTGTAGAATAAATGTGCGGAAATTTGTCTTTAGCCAGCGTGTAGTTGATTGATTGAACATGCTTCCAACTTTTGCTGTGGAAACTTATAACCTAAAGAAATTTAATGCTGAGCTTGACAGGCATTTGGAACAAATGGAGGGGTGAAATGGGAGGGTTGTTTTTTTTTTCTTGGCTGAGGGTGGATAACTTGCTTTCTTGGATCGTATGCCTCTACTAACGCTAATGCCCAGAACTGTGAGTTTTTACTTGAATGTTCTGTGCCCGAGAAGTAAAAAGTTTGTAGAGGCCCAGCGAGAACCACAGCAGGGTAAACAGATGTAATTTCTCTACAATGGGAAATAATATCCTCTCTCTTGGGAGAGTTGTCACACGGAGATTGCCATATTTGCATCAAGTGGGTATGTTGTGAGTCTTCTCGGTTGATTGATTACTAGTGGGATCTGCGTGGAAGCCCATAAAAGTAAAGGCTTCCCCTTAGATAATTCGCAGAGGATTCCGATTCTAGCCACTTCCAGGTCTAGTGGAAGGTTTGCAGCCAGCACATGCAGAGAATCTGTGTCAATTTTAGTGCAGAGTCGTATGGTGGTGAATGGGTTTTATGTAATAGCATTGCTGTGGATGGGTTTTATGTAATAAATTTCATAATCTGTGGTATATATCTTTACTGCTATAGCCAGTTTTCACAAATCAGAATAACCGATAATACCATTAAAACTTAATTCCTAAACATCTCGCCACAAATGTTAGAAGTGAATATGAAAGGGGGACACAACATGAAAAACCGCGCTGCTCATACAAATGATATCCTCTTAGATAAAAGCAGAAAGGCCAATACCACCATCAATAACCATGATGGCTCTTATAAAAAAGGATCGTACTCTCTCAGTAAATCTGTTCAACCAGAATAATAGTAATGCTAATGCAGGGCTACGTGAATATCAGAAACTTAACGCCCCTTTAACGTTAGTGCGACTTCGAAAACTAATTTGAAGTGACCGACTGTGGAGTTCGCTGTAATTTCAGGCACCTTATGGGATGACCACATATTGGAACGGACGTAAAAGCTGTAAACAAGTGTTCCTCGAAAAATCGTAATTAATAATAAAAAATAATAAATTTTGCATACTTGTAGCGTACACCACTTTTGTATCATTATAATATTTAACGTAAGTTTTTTTAAGTTATAAATATACTGGCACAGACTAATAATCAAATAGACTGTGGAAAACTTCGAAAAAGGAGCAATGTGGTGATCTATTAAGCCATTCGTATGCGATTTAGCCTGGAGTACACAGGTTGATAGAGACGGAGAAGCGAATTGATATCATAACAAAACTCACTTCCTTGTATGTTTGATTATTATTATTATTTCGAAATATTATTACTAAAAAATGCGACCATATATTTATGGTTGAAAAAAGGAACTTTAAACAAGGAGCAAAGTACTTCTAGTAGTGCAACCGTGGTCGATTAAAACGACCACAATCTTGTCACACTACAAAGTGAGGATGAACAAAATGAAACTATGATGACATATTTCATTTTCAGCTTTAGAAGTGATGGAAATAACAAGGTCCTGATGCAGAGTGCGTTTTTGGAAAATTTTAGCAAGTTATTTGGCTCTTGCTAAACTTGTTTCGCAAATGTTCTATGAATACGTTGTGAGACGAAAAGTGTTCAGTGACTAAAAAATTTGTGAAATGCTGCATTACAGTATGGTGTGGATTCCATTTTCTTTGAAGAGCCCACACCCCACGGCACTGTAAGGTGTACGGTAACTAGTGCACGGTACTGTGTTCTTGTAAGAGATCACATTATTCCCGATCTGCAAGATAGGTAATGCTTGAGGCTGTACTGTTCGTGCAAGATTGCGCCCCTCCCCACATTGGTCAACAAGTATAGGAACTGCTACGTTCAACGTTCAGAAATGATCGCATGACTTTAGACTTTCCACAGTTCTGGCCAGCCTGATCAGCCGATCTCGATCCCTGTGATTTCTAACTATGGGGATACCTGAAAGACAGAGTTTAGCATGGTGGCAAGCATAAATGGGCATGTAGCCAACATCCCCAATGAGATGCTACGCGAAACTGTCGCAGTCCTTCGTTTTCAGAATGTCATCTCAATTGAAGAAAAGCACAGAGAAAAATATCTGTAGATTTCTATATTTGGTATTAAAATCTGATCCTAAGTTAAATATTCCATGTTATGTTTACAGTGCCAATTTCTACACTGGTGGCGGAAATTTCAACTGACTTTTTTTTTCTTCTACAAGTCGCTTCCTTATACCCTATATGACATACCCTCCAGTTTTCACTGCTCTATCTCGAACTGTTCTGACACTAGGTTCTACTGAATAGGGAAACCGATTTTATAACCTCCTGCTACTTTTAGAGGAAATGGGAAATTGAGCTTTAGCTATTAGGCAAACCAAGTAACGCCAATTTTAATTCATTAATTCGAGAGACAATCAATACACAAAAACACACATTTCTAATTTTATGAAATTTTATTTCTCAAAAAAGGTTAACACATCACAAGTTTTCTAAGATTATTCTGTTCATATTATTGGTTTTGTAATAATAATAGTGGGATTCAAAACACAAGCCCGTTAGAATAACTTTCGTACAATTCATCCTTCTCATTTTAGCAGCATGTGACCATAGACGACGTTAGTCAGAAGTATGTTGGTGGGAAATTGCGGGTCCAGTTGGAAGAGAGTAGGAATATTCTTTTGAGAATAGCAATGTTCAAATTTCTGTCTAATATATGCAGTTTTTTTTTTTTTTAAACACATATGTATATTATTAACTGCATTGTATTTTCTTTTATGTTTCACGCCTGCATGATTTCTCCTTTGTGTTTCTTATCTTGCATGGGATTTCAATTTTCCTTGTGCTTATACAGAAGAAAAATATTTTCATATGAATCGGTAAATTTGGAAAAGATTTTCACTTTAGTTTGCAACCGATACGAAGTTTACTGTGAAAAACTCCCAAAAACAATATTCTACTAGAAAGGCATATTGATAAATTGCAGAGAACCATTGAGATTTTCGATCTAGCCCACTTGCCCTTTAGCATATATTTCAAAGTAATATTTGTCACCTCATACTTTTAGAACTTTCCTGAAAATGCAGAATTAAATCTATGATAGCTTCCCCAAAAATGATTTTCCCTTTGTGATCTGTGACAATATTATTACCGTTTAGTACAACACCTATCACGAAGAAGTATTTCTTTTCGTTGCTGAATAGGGAATCCCCAAAAGTAAACGTTTGCACAAATTACATTTGGTTAGAATTTCGGATTGATATTTCGTGTTTCTAAATTACTACAAAATGAAAACTTCACGACACAAGTTAGATAACCCAATGGCTTTCTCAGTATTCATTTTCGTATGCCGCCTTGGAGTTTCGGATTTGGAAAACTGCTTCTGACAGGTTCGATAGCTGAATGGTTTTTCTGATGAACGAAATATAATATACTTTGAATAGGAAAACTTTCCACAAATTGGACAAACTTGAAACTATTATTTTAGGATCAACAATTTCTTACATATATTTAATGATTTTTAGAGATTTCCTGTATTGGGAAACCTTTTTCCACATATTTTGCAGAGTTATGGTTTCTCATTTTTGTGAACTTTGCTCGGGGTTTCAATTTAAGTGGCACTATAAATTGCTAACGCGAACCCGGAAAATTTTATCTCCTCTATGAACAGAGAGATTACACTACAGGAAAAGTTCAGGCTACAGGGTAAATTAGAGAGTATAATAGCCTTTTCATTATGCTCTAGTTTTATGTTTTTGGAGAATCAGAAACTCGAGCCATATTGAATTGTGCATATACTGTTTTTAAATTGTATGTGTCTTGTAGTTGATTTGCTGTAAGAAAAGTCATGTATCAGGGCAAACTAAGCAACAATTTCCAACTGATTCAACGACCTTTTCGAAAAGGTCCATAAAATTTTCTGACATCATGTCAGAAAGGGGATCTAAAATTTGGTCTTTTTCACACGGTATGAGGAGGTCACCGATTCTGTCAATTGTGTTACGCACGAGTACTTCTCAATGTGTAAACTGAGGTTTTCTCAGAGTTCAGAAGAATACTTCTTCCTTGTTGTATAGCTGAATGATTTTTTGATGAATTTTAAGATGCCTTTTCAGATTCCATGAAAAGGAAAACTTCTTTCTACAAACTGAAAACTGAAATGTTTCTTCTATGTATTGATTTTAAGATTCCCTGCAGGAGAAAATATTTTGCAAGAAGTCTGACATGTTTCTCCCCTCTAAGAATTCTAAGGTTATTTCTGAGATTGGTCGTGAAGGGAAATTCCATACCATGTAATTCAGTCTCAATTATTTTTTTAGCTGTATGAATTTGAAGTTAATTTCTCTTATTTACCGAATTTCCAAACTGATTTTCACAGAATTGTCAGCTGAAAGTGGTTTTTGTGAGTTCACTCGCCATTTCTTACAGCTATCCTGAATTTTTAACCTCCATCTCGAAGTTCTGTCACTAAATGGTTTCTCAGCTGAGTGCACTCGCGTATGTGATTTGAAATCTATTGTTTTTCTACACTGCTTTGAACATATCTAACAGCTGAAAAGTTTTCTCCTCTAAAAATTCAAAGATGCGGTTTGATATGTAATGAGTCAGAAATCTACTTTCGAAAAATTTCACAGTTGAATGGTTTTAACCCTAAATGAATTCTAAGATGCGTTTTGAGATTACCTGTTTGGGAAAAATTCTTTCCACATATTTGACAGCTGAACGGTTTCTCCTTGGTGTGCACTCGCGTATGTGATTTCAATCCTCCTGATGTTTTAAACTGCTTTTCGCATTTCTGACAATTGAAGGGTTTCTCCCCTGTATGAATTCTAATATGACATTTGAGACTCCCTGAAACGGAAAACTTCCTTCCACATATATGACAGGTGAAAGGTTTCTCATTTGTGTGCACTCGCACATGTGATTTCAGTTCTCCTGATGTTTTAAACTGCTTTTCGCATCTCAGACAGCTAAACGGTTTCTCTCCTGTATGAATTCTAAGATGAATTTTGAGATACACTGAATGGGAAAATTTATTTCCACAAATTTCACAGCTGAATGGTTTCTCACCTATATGAATCCTAAGATGATTTTTGAGATTTCCCCTTTCGGAATATTTCTTTCCACAAATTTCAGAGCTGAATGGTTTCTCCCCTGTATGAGTCCTCAGATGTCCTTTTAAATGTGATGATTGGGAAAAATTCTTTCCACAAATTTCACAGCTGAATGGTTTCTCACCTGTGTGAATTCTAAGATGTCCTTTGAGACTTCCTCTTTCGGAAAAAGCCTTTCCACAATGTTCACAGCTGAATGGTTTCTCCCCTGTATGAGTCCTCAGATGCACTTTGAGATGCGTTATTTGGGAAAAATTCTTTCCACAAATTTTACAGCTGAAAGGTTTCTTCCCAGTATGAATTCTAAGATGCGATTTGAGGCGCCCTGAGTGGTAACACTTCTTTCCACAAATTTCACAGATGAATGGTTTCTCCCCTGTATGAATTCTAAGATGTGTTGTGTAACTTGCTCTGTAGGAAATATTCTTTCCACACATTTTACAGCTGAAAGGTTTAGCCCCTGTATGAATTCTAAGATGTCTTTTGAGAAGCTCTCTTTGGGAAAACGGCTTTGCACAAATTTCACAGCTGAAAGGTTTCTCCTTTGTGTGAACTCGCGTGTGTGATTTCAATGCTCCTGAGGTTTTAAAATGCATTTTACATTTCTGACAGTTGAACGGTTTTCCCCTGTATGAATTCTATGATGCGTTTTGAGATTCCCTGAGTGGGAAAACTTCTTTTCACAAATTTCACAGCTGAACGGTTTCTCCCCTGTATGAATTTTACGATGCATTTTGAGAGACCATGATACGGAAAACTTCTTTTCACAAATTTCACAACTGAATGGTTTCTCCCCTGTAGTTTTCCCCAAGTTTTCTCAGAGTTCAAAAGACTCCTTCTACCTTGTTGTATAGGTTATTGATTTTTTGATGAGAGAATTTTAAGATGCCTTTTCAGATTCCATGAAGAGGAAAACTTCTTTCTACAAATTTAAAACTGAAAAGTTTCTTCTATGTATTGATATTAAGGCTCCCAGGAAGGGAAAATATTTTTCCAGAAGTCTAACAGGTTTTATCCCTCTATGAATTCTAAGGTTATTTCTGAGATTGGTCGTGAAGGGAAAGTTCATTCCATGCAATTTACTGCTCAATTATTTCTTTAGCTCTATGAATTTGAAGATAATTTCTCTGATTTATTTCCAAACTTATTTTCACAGAATTTTCACATGAAAGTATTTTTTGTGTGTTCACTCGCTTTTTCTTACAGCTATCTTGAATTTTTAACCTTCACATCGAAGTTCTGACAGCTGAAAGGTTTCTCAGTTGAGTGCACTCGCGTATGTGATTTGAAATCTACTTTTGCTACACTGCTTTGCACATTTCTCACAGCTGAAAAGTTTTCACCTATAAAAGTTCAAAGATGCGGTTTGATATGTAATGAGTCGGAAAACGTCTTTCGACAAATTTCACAGTTGAACAGTTTTTACCCTGAATGAATTCTATGATGCGTTTTGAGATTTGCTGTTGGGAAAAATTTTTTCCACAAATTCCACAGTTGAAAGGTTTCTCCTTAGTGTGGACTCGCATAGGTTTTTTCAAATCTCCTGATCTTTTAAACTGCTTCACGCATTTCTCACAGCTGAAGGGTTTCTTCCCTTTATGAATTCTAAGATGAGATTTGAGGCTCCCTGAACAGTAAAACGACTTTCTGCATATTTTGCAGCTGAAAGGTTTCTCATTTGTGTGCACTCGCCCATGTGATTTCAGTTCCCCCGATGTTTAAACTGCTTTTCGCATCTCTGACAGCTGAACGGTTTCTCTCCTGTATGCATTCTAAGATGCGTTTTGAGATGCATTGAATGGGAACATTTCTTTCCACAAATTTCACAGCTGAATGGTTTCTCACCTGTATGAATTCTAAGATGACATTTGAGATTCCCTCTGTTGGATAAATTCTTTCCACACATTTTACTGCTGAAAGCTTTTTCAAAACCTTGTATGAATTCTGAGATGCTTTTTGAGATTACTTGAGCAGGAAAACTTTTTTCCACAATTTTCACACCTGAATGGTTTCTCCCCTGTATGAGTCCTCAGATGCCTTTTGAGATGCGTTGTTTGGGAAAAATTCTTTCCACAAATTGCACAGCTGAAAGGTTTCTCCCCAGTATGAATTCTAAGATGCGTTTTGAGATGCCCTAAGTAGGAACACTTCTTTCCACATATTTCACAGCTGAATGGTTTGTCCCCTGTATGAAATCTAAGATGTCCTTTGAGACTTGCTCTGTTGGAAAAATTCTTTCCACACATTTTACAGCTGAAAGGTTTGGTCCCTGTATGAATTCCAAGATGTTTTTTGAGATGCGCTGTTTGGGAAAAATTCATTCCACAAATTTCACAGTTGAAAGGTTTCTCCTTTGTGTGAACTCGCGTATGTAATTTCAATTGTCCTGTTGTTTTAAACTGCATTACACATTTCTGACAGTTGAACGGTTTCTCCCCTGTATGAATTCTACGATGAGTTTTGAGATGCCCTGAGTGGGAAAACTTCTTTCCACAAATTTCACAGCTGAATGGTTTCTCCCCTGTATGAATTCTAAGATGTGTTCTCAGATTTGTTTTGTGGGAAAAATTCTTTTCACAAATTTCACAGCTGTAAGATTTCTCCCCAGTATGAATTTTAATATGCATTTTGAGAAGCCGTGAGTGGGAACACTTCTTTCCACAAATTTCACAGCTGAATGGTTTCTCCCCTGTATGAATTCTAAGATGACTTTTGAGATGCTCTCTTCGGGAAAACGTCTTTCCACAAATTTCACAGTTGAATGGTTTCTCCCCTGTATGACTTTTAAGATGACTATTGAGATTTCCCGAGTAGGAAAACTTCTTTCCACATATTGCACAGCTGAATGGTTTCTCCCCTGTATGAATTCGATGATGGCTTTTGACTTCAGTTGAATGGGAAAACTTCTGTCCACAAATTTCACAGCTGAATGGTTTCTCCCCTGTATGAACACTAAGATGCGTTTTGAGATGCCCTCTTTGCGAAAACTTCTTCCCACATATTTCACAGCTGAATGGTTTCTCCCCTGTATGAATTCTAAGATGCCTTTTGAGATACGCTGGGAAGAAAAACTTCTTTCCACAAAATTCACAGTTGTGTGGTTTCGCCTCAGTATGAATTTTAATATGCCTTTTGAGATGCGCTGTATAGGAAAACGTCTTTCCACATACTTCACAGCTGAAAAGTTTCTCATGTGCTTGCACTTGTATATGTAATTTCTCTTTTTCTGGTGTTTTAATCTGGTTCTCGCATTTCTCAGAGCTGAAAGATTTCTCATCTTTGTTAACTCGGGTATGTGATTTCATTTCTGCTGATGTGTTAAACTGCTTTTCGCACTTCTGATATTTGAATCTTCTGATGCCTCTATGAACTCTCAAATGTTGTGTAAGATTATGTGAAAATCAAAACTTCTCCTCACAGGTTGAACAGGTGAAAAGTTTCTCTCCTGAATGAACACTAATATGCATTATAAGATTAGCTGTTATGGACAATTGGCATAGTTCGTAATTATTATTTTTTTTATGAGGATAATCCTTTGAACACGCTAATAGACACTACAGCTGTATCTACGTTATTGACTAGCTGTGCTTTCATTCCTTTCAATAATAATTCATTTAAAGATTTTAAATGAAAATTTCAATCTTTAAAACAGACCAGACAATGTGGTGATACTTTATGCATTATTCGCTGCTCCTTTTTTTTTTTTTTTTTTTTTTAAATCAGTGAATTTTCGGGGTTACTCGAAGTCTTCCTTAGTGGTGTCGGATATTTTCAGTTTTTTTCTTATTGTAAAATATCTTCTCTCAGGTTGGACAGGCGAAAGGTTTCCCTTGAATGAACGTTAGATTTTTTTTTCTCACGGAAAACGATGTTTCAGATTAAGTTACGATTTTTTAAAATTTTATTTTAAGATGATATACGTCGACTTTACAGGGATTAACTGATAAAATACCTCAAACAATAGCATTCGGTTTTCGTACAGAAATTCGTTTCGATAGTGATACGCAAAAATTTATATTTGCAAATTTAAATCCTTAAATCAGCTTAGTGATAATACGTGAATTCTTCACTGCTTCTTGCCTTTTATGAATCGGAGAATTTTCAGAGCCATCGTAAGTTTCTTCTATTGATGTGGTTTTCTTGCCTTCTCTTCTTACAGGAAAATGTTTTTAAGTTTATATTTTCTAGCTATTCTTCCGTTTTCTTTGAACAATCCTGTGAAAGAGGAAAAGAAAAGATATAAAATATGAAATTCCATATTGAATGAAGAAACTTGCAATAAAAGAAAAATTGCAATTAAATTTGTGAATCATTTGTTCCATGTTTTGGATTAAATCGGTAATTTAAATGTTGTGTTATATCTGTCTCAAGAGAAAAGCAAATTTCAATCCGGTTTCTAAAATTATATTATTTATCTTATAAGCTTTCTATATCAGATATATCGCCCGACAGGCCTTTTGTATTTGTGAACATGTTAAACAAATGTTCTGAAGTCCATGTTTCCCGGACTGCCTAAAGAACACATCAACTGAAGATGAATTCTTACACAAACCTGGATGCCATTATTTTTTCAATATTACTCTCAAAAGTTGAGACAACACAGGATTTCACATGACTCGTTTAAATTAAATATATTCAGCATTAAATTCTTGAATGATATTTAAATACTCTATGTATACCAACAAATTATTGGAGTTTTACCTAATAATTTTGGCCAATACGAAATTCGTGATATTGCTCCCCACTCACCATTTTGATTTACGTATTAAAAGGACTGGTTGAAATGGATTTCTATGGCATTTCTCAAAGAAGTAACACAAAATTTTCTTCTTTATATTTGTCGATTGAGATTAAAATTCTCAAAATTAAAGTAACTGTACATAATCGTTGGTATTCAGATTTTTTTCTGTAAGACAACTGATCTGAAATCTTGAAGTTGGCTGCTCGTAATCACATGAAGTTTTCATATAATATGCGGAATTTTCATAACAATAACAATACATTGTCTTCCAAAAATATGGCTTACCAAAATTAAATATTAAAGAACTTTATAATTAAAAAAAAAAACAAAAAACTGCATAATTATGCCGGGTGAAACATCCTGCATAAATATGCAGTTTCGGCTAGAGGTATCCAAAAAATAACTCATTATATTTTCTGAATCTAAGGCGCCATCGTTTGGAAAATCTCTCCAAAAATTTGTTTCATGACGCTGTCAAGGTCACTCATGCATGCACCTCATAAATAGACGCACACGATCAAAAACGGCTTAAAAACAGCTATTACTGGTTAGCAGTGCACAAAAAGTGTCATCGATCCATTTTTTTTTTTATACTGTATAGACCAGATTGATGGGAAAACATACCTTGACGTTAAGCAGATATTTCTTGTTCCATACGTTTCAGCAAGGTGGTGGGTGCTCCAACACACCTCCATCGAGATGTTACCAATTTTGTGTACTTCCAGGATGTTGATTCGGGAGAGGAGGCCCAACAGCCTGGCCGCCTAAATCTCCGAATACGACTCAACTAGAGTTTTTTTTTTTGAATGGGGCTTTATTAAAGACAGTCTGTACCAGAGAAAATTGCGGGATTTGGGGTATTTGAAAAAGTATAGTTGAATCAGTTGCTCTTATAATGCCTTAGATGCTGGAAAACACTTGTCGAGAGATCGAGTATCGTTTTGACATCTGTCGAGCTAGGAAAAATGCTCACATTAAACTTTACAAACCTTCAGAAAACCTTGGTGAATTAATACCAAATTATTTTAATACACCTTATAGATTCTCAGGTAATGTGTATATTTTTGATACCTCTAATCCGGACAAACTGTATGTTCAATGCCATCCGTGTACTGATCAAACGGACTGTTTAAAACAAATAAATACTTTTGAAAAATTTCAGGGAAGCTTCATTTAGAATAACTGATTTCAGTATTTTGTATTGGAATCACAAAAATTCGTCGTTTTTTAAATTCGTTCCCACTTTCAGTCTTTTTATTTCTCAATTGTTCAATTTTGTTTTATAAATTCTATTGCAATCTAAACCAATTTCATATATTTCATTACTTTTAGAATAATTGAAAAAAAAAAAAAACTAAAAATATCTTCTGAAATTTTCAGAGGAGAAATCGAATGTGTTTCAGTTTCACATTAGGAAAGGGAGATGATCTCGTTATCGGCAGTGATTTGCAATTCACCTCATTGTTTATGGTGAGGTCTCCCTAATCGGATATACCCACAATCCTAAAGGCCTACATGTTATGCTGTTGTAAATGCCCATTTTTAAATTCCAGAACCAATTATTGTTAAACCTGGAGAAATCACAATGAAGGTTCTTACCAACTTTATTATTTTTTTTATATTATTTTATTTAAATTTTAAAATTGTTAGTAATAATTCAGTTAACCGTAGGATTCGAAAATTACGATTTTTGGATTTGATGTATTGTATTGTTAATCTTTCTAAATGTTTTTTTTTTTAACTTAACACAAAATTTCTCTTTCCATCGTTTTATTACAGGAACTCTGACCACAGTGACCACAAAACAGTGTTCAGGCGCTATATCGAAGAAGGAAAAGCTGTTAATAAGATGGAAAATTGATTCAATAGCAAGTGCCCTTGAGTCCAATGGCCATTCAAGCAAAAGCAAGGAGTATTTATGAAGATAACCCGAAGACGATTTCGTGGCAAGCATCGCGCTAGTTTCCAACACATTAAAAGTATGCGATCAAATCGTCAGTGCTCTTGCAGGACATTTTGTGATGTGCTCGAAAAAAACCCTTCTAAATTTCTACCTGTCTGAAATTCCGGAGCGGCGTTGTTATCAGCTGGAGAGTTATTTTGGCAACGACGCTCGAAAGGAAAACCCTGCTGATGGTTATTATCTGACTGCTCTCTTTTTTGTAATTTTGAAATTTTTGAATTTTTCCTGCGCATCAGATAAACAAATTGCATAATTCAATTTACATGTTCGTCGGACATTACTTTTTTGTTTCAATCAAATTCAGGGCGCATAGTTGTGAGTAATGCATAAGCTTTTAAGGAAATTCCGACTTAACGCAGTGTTCCTCAAAACTCAATCAACCCTTAAGCAAATCAGAGTGTCGTTACTATGAATGCATGTATAGGATTATTTCAAACAGTAAGATCTTTAGAGAAATTCAATTCGACAGGATTTTATTTCTATCATTATTAATAAGAACTTGTGGCAAGGCAACTTCTTTAATCTTTTCGGCATTATAAGTCCACTTACGTGATTAGTAGTGATTATATTATCCTTATAGCTGTGTTACGTATAAGTTTCTCTCATGCTTCTTCCTTATTCATGTAATAGCATTATAAACATCTTTCTTTTTATTATTTATGTTACCTTTTTATCAGTTCAACTAATGTAGTAGAATATCTTTATCTGCGATATCTTCATTAATTTGGAATTTAGTCTTGTTATCAAATTATTATTTTTTTTTACTTCTATTGTTGTTTTGTGAGAGATCATGAAAAAAGGAAACTTTCAGTGCCAAATATTAATAGAATCGTTTTCCAATTTCCACTTCTGCATTCATCTCTTTGCACATGGATCTTTGGAGAGAATGCCTTCGTTTTATAGTTCGCTTACTGTGATGTCAATTAATTTGTGTGTAGCTGATTGAACGGACCGGTTGTTTCTTAATAACAGAACAGTATGATGGTGTATGATGAATACATCATACACCATCATTCATCTCTCATATTGTGGAGTTATACTTCATAACTGTTTTTGCCATCATTGCATCACTTGGGTACCTACCCACTCACCGAAGAAGGGCCAAAAAGCCCTGAAACAGTGCCGTCTGGGTGGTGGTACCTATTTGAGAATAAGTAACATTAGTCTTCTCCTTAGGTGAAGCGTTAATTATTTGAAGTAGTGCAATATCATGGCAACTCGTTGTGAAGGTTATTCAGAAATGGCTGTGTATTATGATGCTAAACACTTTATATATACATAGACCAAATTTGTTCGCAGCTTGAGGCTCTAGCCCTAAATGCGCCTTAGTGAAACACTTTCATAAAAAATTTATTTTTTTATGAATGTATTTCTAAATATGAACGATTCTTAAGAAAAAAAGTTAGGTTATCCCATTCACTTCGGGATGGGTTTAAGCTCCCATGTTATGCAAGTCTTGATAACTTGAACCTTTTTCGCCGTTACGAAATATTGTAATAGTGAAAAAAGGATAGGGCATGGGCGATTAGGACAAGTTACCATTAGTGCAGCTAAAGTAATACTAAACCGATATTATTGTGTGTTGTGTTCGCGTACCAATCAGCACATCCTTTGCCACGCTTACCTGTCAGTCAATATATCGTTCTCGACTTTGTTCCAGAACACATAGAAAGCAGTGACCGGTGCAATTTCTCACTGGGGTAGGTTTTATGGGCGCTACTGTACTGGGGAACCGTAATCCCTTTGGCTCTCGGGTAAACCGCTAGCGTAAAATTTCCGATTATCTCTTCCTGCAATTCAGCCGGTGTCCCGTAATTTTCAGGTGAAAACTTATCAAATGATAAATAATTAGGGGAAAAGAGAGGGAGCCGGTTGTTTACTAATGCTCATTGCAGGACATTCGAATAAATATTCGTTGGAATGAGCGCTGAAATAATTGACAGAGAAAGGGAATAATGTTTCTGCAGGGGAAGAATTTAAAATTTATCGAAGGGAAAAAAAATATATTGCGAAGTGTTCAGAAGTTACTACATATGAATTCGTGTTATGTATTGATAACAGTTGAGGAGAATGAAAAAAATTGGAAAGATGAGGAGGCAGCATGGCTGCAAATCGAAAAATGAAGAAGCATAACAATCAAAGACAAAAAATAATATATTTTATAAGATAGAATTATATTCATAAGTATATTGTCCGACGCCGAGCAATCCTGGAGTCTCTTCAAGTATCAAACACCAGAATTGCACAAAAAAAAAAAAAATAAATAAATAAAAAGACAATATCGGTTTTCTTGCAATCATTCTTTTTTAAGACTTATCTCGGAAAGGGTATGGGGGGTTACGAGATCTAGATAGAATTCAAAAACTAGGAAACTTATAGTTTTAAAAACGATAACATTTTAAAATGATATAATTTTTATTAAAAAATTACGATAAATACTTATCCTTACTGCCAATCATTTTCAGTAATTTCTGGTTACAAAGTAAGTAATTATAAAATGTTTTTCAGTCCATTTTGAAATTATATACACGAAAAAGTTATTAACAAAATACTAATCACAGTATTTGTCTCCATATTATTTATAATGTTGCTCCATTAATGAAAATACGTCCTCTACGTTCCATTGTGGGCAATATATATATATTGCATTACATCGAATGGGCTGTCAATCCACTCAAAGCCCCCGATGCAGTAGTGGATTGACGTCCACGTGATGTAATACCAAAATGTATAAAAATGTATAAATAATATTATATAGTTATAAAATAGTATTGATAATTATCTATTGCTACAGACAGTTAAAAAAATAAAAAAAAATTTCATCAATAATTATCATGAAAATTTCTTTAGCAATAAGCTTCTAAATCCTAAATGTATAAGCCATGGGAAATTAAGATAACCGAGATAAGGCTAGCTTAAAGACCAGTATTGTATTGACAATAATACCTATATGTAAAAAACAACAGTATTTAAGAAAATCGAACTATTGGAAACGTATATATATATATATATATATATATATATATATATATATATATATAATCTTAAGTGAGAATAATAATAAAAAATAAATAAAAATGCCAGCAGCATGGCAAGAGAGAAGAACGAAAATTGGAAAATTATAAATAACGATCAAACCAACAGGCAGGGAAGAGAATAAAATTATTGCAGCAGAAACTCTCGAAGATAATTTAGAAGTCTAAATACAAAGATAATAAAATATAATCAATTAAATTTTGAATAGCCAATTAAATGAAATTTAACGGAGCCCCCTCTGACGGGTAGCCGGTCCAAATTTGTGTGAAATATCACGAGCAGACATGTGAACAACTACAATAAAATAAAATAAAACAAAATAAAAACAGAAATAGACTGACCATTATGCCCCATCTCTTTGTCAGTGGTGTGGCTTGGCATTTGAGTGCTTGTATCTGTCTTATTTTTAATTTTCGCTGCATCAGGACCACTGCTATTCAAGTCCTCTGCATTGGCGGTGCGATCTGGGGATCGGATGGTGGACTGATCTTTCGATCGATTCGCCTTTGCGGCGATTTGGCTAGCGATCGAAATGCAGCGATTCCCTGACCATTATTTGCCTTGTGGTCCTCTGTTGGGATGGGGCATAATGGTCAGTCTATTTCTGTTTTTATTTTAGTTGTTCACATTTATTTTAGTTGTTCTCGTGATATTTCACATAAATTTGGACCTGGTGTTCATTTAATTGGCTATTCAAAATTTAATTGATTATATTTTATTATATTTGTATTTAGACTTTCTAAATTATCTTCGAGTGTTTCTGCCGCAATAATTTTATTCTCTTCCCTCCCTGTTGGTTTGATCGTTATGTATAATTTCACAATTGTCGTTCTTCTGTCTTGCCGCTGGCATTTGTATTAATTTTTTATGATTATTCTCATTTAAGTTTATATCTCAAGCGTCATGTAAAGGAAAATGTTTTTTGCTGCCTCTGATGTATGCTTTACCCCTTTTTTTATGTAAGATTCAGTTTTCAATTATTTCAAACATTAATCAAATATATATATAGATGACGAGGTAAAAGAATTTTAGTTGACATTGGTTTGATATTTACTTAATGTTTGTTTGAAATATATATAATGTTAACTTCATTTCTTACTATTATTATTACCATTACATGTATACCCCTCCTCAGGAAGAAGTTAGACTACACATTCTAACCTGTTTTCCTGTTCCCTATACACCTAAATAATTAATAAATCTCTCTCTCTCTCTCTCTCTCTCTCTCTCTCTCTCTCTCTATGAGTTCCCGGATATGTTTTTCTCTCTCTCTAGAGAGAGAGAAAAACATATCCGGGAACTCTTTCATTAATTAAAGTATCCAGCCCACTTTCTAAGCAATTATCATATTTCTTCTCGCCCAATTATCATCTTTTTCTCTGAAAAATTCCTTAAAATTCATAATTTGGTCAAATAATTTAATATCATCGACTTTCGATTATACAAATGATGATACAGTCCACACAAATATTTATAAAAAAAAAAAAAAAACAACGTAATGCAAATATTAACCCGGTTATATAATTCTGTGCCTCATACCACACATATATATATATATATATATATTTCAAAGTATTAAAGATATTTTACTGGATTTATACGTTATCGTTATTTAAATATATATATGATGTAATATATTTATGTAACGCACTGAGTACATAAATCGACAAATTGTTATAGAAATTTATAGTGTTTTTTTTTTAATTGTAATTCTGAGTTTCTGTTGTAATTAATTTTCTTGGATTATTTCTTTCGAACATTTCTCCACAGCATTCCTGTTCGAATGTAATTTCTGTTTTGTCCCATTTTGGTCGTCGAAGGTACACCTTGGAAATAAAAGCTTCAATGTCCATGTTGCAATGAATGTGTGACGTCAACAACCAGCGAGCTTAAATAAAAATTCATTTAAGCGAGCAGGTGGATTACCACAACCAGAACTAACCAATTCCGATACGTTTTGCAGACCGACCCCACTGTCTCTTGTGACTTGGTGGACAGGGGGGTGAATCACAATTTCCATTAACGGATTAAATTTCGTTGATTATCAGTGATTTTTAGGTATAGCTTAGTAATGGAAATCATACAACGTGCATTTTCAAATTAATTAAGTTTCGTTTAATGTTAACTGCAGAAGGAAACCCGACATTAATTAGAAGTGAGGAAATATGAAACCGACGGGTGTTATCAGTTACTGTCTTCTTTAATATCTTCATTTAAAATATAATGCATATTTTACGCACCGTGCAGGCTGCAATTTGTTGTACAAAGCAAAACAATAAGAAACTTTTTTAAAAAAGTTTCTTATTGTTTTCAATGATAATAAAATTTAATGTGAAGATTTTAGAAACAATAAGTATAAATCTAGAAACTGAAGTAATGAAAAGTTCATTTTAGATATTCCAAAACTATTTCTTCGTGTCATATTGATTATTTATTTAATATTTTTTTCAAGATTTGAAAACAATAAGGAACCGATGGGTATACCCAATGTCTGTGCATTACAGTAGGCAAAATTTTGAATATCATAATTTATGTAACGAATTGGAAGTTTCTAAATATTCAGATCGAATATAGAAACGCTATGTTTCCAATTCGAATAACAAAAACACTGACTGACCGACTATTTCTACATACAATATTTATTAGCACTTTTCAAATAAATATAAGAAGAAAACAAAGAACTGTTGTTATTTGAGAAAATAAAAAAATATAATGGTATTTTTTTATTATTTTGTTTTTTGTCAGCATTTCTCCATGGTATTCCTGTTTAATGCAGTTTGACACTTTTGTCCCATATTGCGCGTCTGACATAAATCCATAAAAGTCAGTCTGAAATCAAAATTTCAGTATCCATGTTTAAAACTTTTGGATTACAAGTTTTCTCTACACCTCTGGGAATTGGTGCTTTCTACAGCAACAGCAACAGCAGTTCTAAAATTGCCTGAAGGCCAGATTAATATCGGATGTGTGAACAACGGGTATGCAGTTGAGTGACATCTGTACTTCTCTGAGACCAGTAAATTTAAATTGTTGAGGTAAGCTGGGAGATTTAAACAAGAAGTGATGCAGCTGTCCACACGCTCTTATTGTATGCACTCCCATTGACTTACATTGTTCATTTAGGCTGCTGGTTCCAAGTAAGCGGTCACCTCCGTTCTACATATGAGCACCCTACCGTCTGTTTCCCGAGTGAGCAGGTCTAGAGTGCCGTATCGGGAAACTAATTTTCCCTATAAGTTATCCGACGTTTCTCGTCGTTCTCGTGAAAACTTTCTTTGCCTTAGGAACTTCAGAATAATTAGAAATAAGGGAACAATTTTGGAGACAGAAAATCAGAATAATTTGCGAAAATTATTTAAATTGAATATACTGACTAGTAAAGGGATAAGACCTGATAGGATAAAGTTATCTGATCCTAAAATACTTGTGTATGATGTGTCTAAAAAATCACAAAGAATGATATCTTAAATAACTTATATCATAAAAATTTTAAGGACAATGGATTCACTGAGAGAGAGAGAGGTTCAGGAAGGAACAGTGTTTAGGTTAAATACAGGGACTACCATAAATGTGACAAATTGGATTGACACCAAAACTGTATAAATGGATTTTTGTCGTTATAGGATTTACACCACATAAGTCTTTTTTTATTTACATTTGGAAAGTGCTTTAAGTGCTTAGGTTTTGGTCACACTGCTAACAATTGTACTCGTAAAGTATTATCATGTGGGCATATCCATGTAGAATGCCGAAATAAAGAGCTACCCTTTCTTTACCCTTTGGTAAAGATTGTGAACATTTCGTAAGAGGCAGTTTTTTTTTTTTTTTTTTTTTTTTTGATAGTTGTTGGCGCATCGGCTTCTGTGGCCATAATGCACCTCCCAAGGTTTTTATAGTACTTTTGGGTTGGCACGCAGGCACTTTACCCACCTGGCTAGCCCGGTCGGCGTAAGAGGCAGTAAATGCCCTGAATATATCAGGGCTCTAGAATTATCCAGTTCTAGGCTCTTTAATGAATAGTATTGATAGTGGCAATGTTTCAGGTATTATTAATTCTATATTGTTTAGTCGTGAGGTTATTAAAATTGTGCAATTGAATGGGCAAAGGGCGACAGCTATGAATGATTGAGCTACGGTGGCTATGATTGAGAATGATTATTATATCCTATGTTTGCGTTGGCACATTTGGAAAAGTATTTAAAGTCAGATTTTCCTCTACTTCACAAGTAAAAAAATGTGATAGATTGAAAACCTCACAACCAGAGAAGTGTTTAACAAAAATTTAAATGTAACTGTTATTTTTAAAATGTGCAGTCAGACCGCTACTCCAATTCATGTATCAACTGCTGCTACCTCTTTCTATCTGGTATCGTTATATTGCCTCCCAACTAAGAGTATTGATTCTTCCTCACAATATTTGGAAAGTGCAATGAATTTTATTTCAGGTAGTAATACTGTGTTTATAATTGATTCTAATGCCAAATCAAATTTGTGAAATAGTAGTATAGTAGAATTATGGCACTTGTAGAGTTTATATTATGATACGATCTGCATCTGTTAAATTTGAGTGGTAAGCCTTCAAAATTTGATAATGTCCATGGATCATCTCGTATTGACATAACATTGGAAACGCAGGCTATGGACAGGAGGACCTTTTTTTAGAATGAATAATAAATAAATTTTCTGTTTATACTCTGGAAAGACCAAATGGTCAGAGGAGTTAATGTGGTAACTAAATATACTAACAGTGATCCCAGAGCATATTGAATTTTACTTATCGCAAAGTGATATTAACAATTTTAAGACATTTGATGAATGCAGGAATTTCATTATAAGAAAATAATTTCGGAGTATTTAAATGTTCAATAAATGTTGGTTTTTCCTTAACCAGTTGCTGAACTTAATAAACTAAATGCTTTGGAATACAGTACACATATTTTAGCAGAATTCAATATCTTTAGCTGTGAGCTAAAGATATTGAATGAAATGGCAGAAGGTTATCAAATTGTAGCAGGGTGCTTAATGATCTTGTAATAACTGAGAGCAAAGTGGAAGAGAAATTGTTGAAGTTAAACGTAAGAAAAGCACCTGGGGTGGATGGGATCTATCCAGTTATATTAAAGGAGGCGGCAAAGCAACTAAGCAAACCCTTAGCCATAATTATGAGAGCATCCTTGGACTCAGGGGAGGTTCCCACTGACTGGAGATGTGCAAATGTATTCCCAATTCACAAAGGGGGATCGAAGGGTGACACGAGTAATTACAGACCAGTTAGTTTAACTTCTGTTCCGGGTAAAATAATGGAGTCGCTGGTTAAAGATGCATTGCAGGATCATCTAGACAAGACTGCAGCAATAATTCAGACACAGCATGGGTTTGTTAAGGGAAAGTCTTGTCTGACAAATTTGATAGGATATTATGAAGTGGTTACAAAGGAACTGGACGCAAAAAATAATTTTCATATCATATATTTGGATTTCAGGAAAGCTGTTGACAGTGTTGCGCATGGAAGACAATTGTACAAATTGGAGCAGAATGGTATTAAGGGTAAGTTGCTACAATGGATAAAAGGATGGTTAAGTGGGAGAAGACAGAGGGTGGTAATCAATGGGTGCTGCTCTTCTTGGACTAATGTTATTAGTGGAGTCCCACAGGGTTCGGTGTTAGGTCCACTGTTGTTTTGTATATTTATCAATGATATTGATGAAGGTATATCAGGCTTAATGTCGAAGTTTGCAGATGATACAAAGGTTGGCAGGGTTGTTAATGACAGTAATTGCAGTGTGTTACTGCAACAGGATCTAGATAATTTGGGCAGATGGGCTAAGAAGTGGCAACTGAAGTTTAACCTTGACAAATGCAAAGTACTGCATATGGGTAGAAGTAACCCCAGAGAAATGTACCAACTGTGTGGTACTACACTTAAGGTGGTAGGAAATGAAAAAGACCTGGGAGTAATTGTGCAGTCAGATATGAAGTTCTCTGAGCAATGCAGACAAGCTGCCAGGGCAGGTCATGGGGTTTTGTCAATGCTATATAGGAATTTTGCTAGCAGGGAAAAGGAGGTGATTATCCCTCTGTATAAGGGAATGGTCAGGCCACACCTTGAGTACTGCGTACAGGTCTGGAGGCCTCATTTTAGGAAGGATGTAGATTTACTTGAGCGTGTACAGAGAAGGGCAACAAGATTGGTGAGGGGAATGAAGGGATCGTCTTACCAAGAGAGGCTTAAGTTCTGCAAATGGCAGTGGCTAGAGACTAGGCACCTGCGCGGTGATCAGCTTGAGGTATATAAAGCCTTGAATGGGTTGAGCACGCTGAATTCTGATGGGATCCTTCCACTTGTTCAGATTACGAACCTAAGGGGGCATAAATTCAAATTAAGAAAAGACAGATGTAGAATAGATGTGCGGAAATTTGCGTTTAGCCAGCGGGTGGTTAATTGCTGGAACAAACTTCCATCTGTCGTTGTGGAAGTTGATAGGTTGAATAAATTTAAGGAGGAACTGCACAGGCATTTGGAGGGAATAGTGTGATTTTTTTTTTTTTTTTTTTTGCTGATGCTGCATAAGCTCATATATTTGCTTTCTTGCATCACATGCCACTACTACTACTACTACTACTAGTTGCAGAACTTAATAAACTAAATGCTTTGGAATACAGTACACATATTTTAGCAGAATTCAATATCTTTAGCTGTGAGCTATGCTACAAAAAGAAAAAAAAAATGAAATGCAAAGGAAAATTCCATGCTGGTCTAATGAATTGGCTAAATTACATCAAGAGGTTTTTGGTTTAGGAGGTTATATCAAAGGAACAGGAACTGGGAGTCAAATGAGGATCAATGTTATAAAGAGTTATACAAATTAAAAAAAGGATTTATCATAAAGAGATTTATAAGCATAAAATAAAAGCTTCGAAATTCTGTTGGTAATGACGACCCTTGGGGACTTTTTTTTTTTTTTTTATGTTAAGGAATAAAGTTAGTACTGATAATATCATTTATACTATTAATACTGGGGATACAGAAAAAGCTGGTTGTTTATCTACAGTCATAACAATTACGGATGAATTGTTTAAGGCAGATTGTTATGTGAATGAAAATATGGTCGAGGGAAGAATTAATGTTAAGTTATTTTTAACGTTACTTAATTAATATCAACTTTCTCTAAACTTAATGTTAATAAGACTCCCAGACTGGATATGGTTGAAAATAACAATATACTGAAAACTAGTGAGTATTTCCCTGAGATTGTTTTGAATATGTTCACTACACATTTTGCAGTAGGGATCTTTCCTAATTTTTAGAAGATTGCTCTTTTAAAATTGATTTTGAAGGCAGGAAAAGAAAGGTCAAATCCGGCCTTATAGATCTATTTCTCTTTTAGCATATCTGGGTAACGTTTTTGATTGGAAGAATCATTTAATATATCTAATTTAACTTTTCCATACTAGCATGATTTGAAAAGAAACTGCTCTGCAGAAGATGCTATAATTGATCTCATGGATTATCGTATGCCAAAAAATAATAAATGTGTGTTAACCTTTTTTTGTGAATTTTGAGGGCGCTTTTGATACCGTTTGGTATGAAAGCATTTTCAGGTTCATTATATATCATAGATTTTCCAGATTTGTTATACACCAATGAGCCAAAACATCGTGACTATCTACGAAATAAGATGGTAGTCCTCCATGCATCAAAAACAGCTCCTACCCGACGAGGCATGGACACTCCAATATTTGTAAATGTGCCTTGTGCTATCTGGAATCAACAGGTAACCAGCAGATCCTTTAACTTCTGTTAGTTCCATGGTTGAAATGCCACAGATCGGAGTTGCTGTTCAAAATTCTCGTTGCAGAATTTTCGAGGCCAGGGCAATATCTGGAAGTCATCCCCGTGTTCTGACAACCAGGCTCGGTGAATCCGGGCAGTGCGGAATGGCGCATTATTATCCTGAAATACGGCACCCACCCAGAAGGGAAACCATTGCCATGAAAGGGCATATCTGGTCAGCAATGGTGGTAAGGCAAGTGTGTTTAGGGTCAAAGCACGACGGTTTTCCCCATCTCTCTCTGCCTGATGTTTAGACGGTACACGTCAGAGTGCCTGGCACATGGATGACTGGACCACGGTATCCCAGCAGAACATTGCCCAATGTTCTGCTGGGATACATTGTTTTCGTCCCATGGTGCATCCAGGTGCCATCACTTCCTCAGTTGAACATCGCGCACGTACCCGCCGTACACATGGTGCAACAGAAAATGTGATTAATCGGACCGGACCACCTTCTTCCAATCACTCAAGTTCCAGTTTCGATGGCGTATGCCCATTGTAGCCGCTGGTGCGGGTGAATCGTGGTTAGCATGGGCACTCAGAGCAGCCTGTAGCTTCAAAGCTCCATTTTCAGCGGAGTTCGATGTACTCGTGTTGTCACACATTATTCCAATCACCAGCAATCTGATTACCGGCGAATTGAGCCACAGTTACTATTCTGTTGCCACGTACCATCCAGGAAAGCCATTACTGAACTCGAGTATCTATGTGACATGGCAGTCGAACATCTTGCCAGAGGTTCGCGGGTTTCCCCTCCTTTCAGTCGTTATTAACCACAACTAACCAAAAGCACCCCACTCCCTGTGCTGCTTCGGTCATGACCTGACCCAGTTGTCGCGCCATTAAAATTTGTCTTTGTCAAACTCCCTATCTCCGCTGCCATTCCCATCTGAAGAACAAGAGAACTGTAACACTGTTTAACGGAGCATAGTCTCAGGTGTTTTTTATAGTGTCCCAACCCGCTGACACGCTGCAATTCACCTGCAATTGCTTCGATTTGCATAACGACCCCCTCATCATGTTTTTCTCTCATCGCTGTATAATACAATTAAAAATTATTTAAGTGCAGACAGTTTGTTGTAATATTTAGAATTTAAAAGATTTAGAAATAGACGGTGTACTCAAGGGTCAGTCTTAGGTCCAGTGGTTTGGAATTTTGTCATAAAACAGTGGTTTGGAGATGAATCTTTGGATTGCAATGAAGTGGCATTTGCAGATGGTTTTTTTATATGTGTAAAAGGAAACTCTAAGTCGGCGATAGAAAATCGAATGAATATTGCTGTTGATAGTTTGATTCACTGGACAAATAATAATAAATTTTCTATGTCATCAACTCAAACTCTTATGATGTTGTTGAGGGATAAATTGTATTATAGTAGGCCTCTTAAATTAATCATCAACGATATGCAAAGACCATTAGTTTTTCCGGTAAAATACCTAGGTATTATCATAGATGATATGAGATTTACTCCTCATCTAGAGAACTTGAGAAATAAGGGAATTTATGGCATCCATTGTACATATAATAGAGGCTGAAAGGGGTACTCGGAAAAAGAGTTTTAATTTTATACTATAAAGCAATATTTTTAACTATTGACATTTGATAGTATGAACCAGAGCTGTAATGCTCAATGCATTCTACCTTGATATAAATATTTGTAAAATAATAAGAGAAATTTAACTCAATGTTATACGTAGAATAGTTCCGTATGATACTCTCCAGAAATTCAAACGAAAAAAATCTAAACGAGTATTGAACTTCACCTGGTGGGAGCCCAATTCAAGTGTATATTGCACTCAATAGTGCTGTACCCGGGCTCGGGTGTGCAAGCAGGGAAGGGGGCCGGATGCCTTAGTGACATGGTAAATTGATTATGTAAGTTCTACCGAAATTGAATGCAGATTATATTAGTGGAGATAGGGAATAGTCGAGGTTCCACCTAAGTTAAGTACTGTACAATGAATATAAATAATACAATACAATGACTTCGAATGTGATCACAGACAAAGATTCCACCACGGAGTTTCAAATACATTACACAGTACTTGAAACTGATTATACTGTTATTTTTTCATGGATACTCTAATTTAAACATAGATTTACCATATTTTTCATTACGGATAGTTTTCTTTATTCCCAGCGGGCTTTCAATCAAAAACAGAAAATAGGGTTTTTTGGGTTCTACATTTGAAACAGGCGAATGATAAAATTTCATATCAATGAAACTTTACCATACGGGTAAAATTTCGTGTCAATTCGTCGTAAAGTTTCATTGATATAAAACGACCGGAAGGGACAAAAATGCAGAAATCCGTAAAGAAGCAAGACTTAAACACAAATGATCTCCCACACTCTGAAATAAAATTAGTAAGGAAAAAATATAAATAGACGTTAATTATTTCAGGAATAATATCAGACATAATTGAGGCAGATTTTTTTCCGAAGTCTTAAATCAATTCAGGAAGTTAGAATACACCATCCATTTTTTTATTCCCCATTAATTCATCCATCCATTTAATTTTACGAAATATTCTAAAATTATCCCACCCATTGCATATCAGTTGACGATTTTATTTTTCTTTCAATCCACAATATTTAAATACTCTAAAATGATTCGTCGCAAACAGCATTGGTTGAATAGTAAATTGGGTGGAAGGGAGAACTATGCAAACTGCACAGTAATGATATCCCCACAGCCATGAGACCGAGTAACCGATATTCATAATAAATAACTAATGATAGGGCATAATGTTACCATCAGATAATGAACACTCCAAAGGAATATGCAGTAATATGAATTTGAGTTTCAACAGGCAAATTCAGATTAAATCTGCTATCCTGGGCAAGAATTCAGTTACGGGCACATCCTCCAAAAATGGCAGTGAGGAGAACAGGGGAAAGCAGGGATTTCGGGGTTCTCACTCGCTCCGTTCCCCTCCTTTCCTGGACTGCAAGTTACAGACAAAGAACAAAGCCAAGAAACAAAAATTGTGACCACCTGCAAATATGAACACTGAAAATTGGCAATGCACGTAACAGAAATACTAAAAACACAGAGAAAACCAATAACCTCATCAATCAGTGGAATTATTCATTCTAAACGACCCACAATTTTCGCACTGATTCACTCCAAAATGTTTGGAAGAAATCACGCAGTGGAAGAAATCACCGAGTAGAAGAGACAACCGCACGCAATTAACCATCCAAAATAATCAAATAAGCGGCCAATCAGGAGTCTTCACTGGAACGTTCGGCGCGAAGCAGTTGGCCGAATCTCGCTTTGTAAATCACTGTCGGATGGCGACAGTCGGATTTCGTCTGGAGACTGTACCCCTGATTTAAAATAGATCTATTTCGATTCTGAGTTCAAAAAATCTCTTCACCAGGTTACCGCTACTCACTCATAGTGTGCTACAACAAATCACCCCTTATTAATAGCATCTGACAAACTGAGAACTGTATTTTAAGCTGTTTTATCTTTCAATGTTTTGCAACCATCTCTTCAGTTATTGCAAAACTTTGATTTACACCTCGGATATAAATTAGTAGTTGAACTGTGCTGTACGTCTTGTATCTTCACTCTCATCAATTGCTACTGAAAATGTGTGAATTCACGAACTTTTTCAACGAGTTGATTTTGACAATAGGCTGAATCTTTAATTCTTGTTACAGTTGATGAAGGTAAACTTACAGCCCCAAAATTCATAACTTTCTCAGGATATACTTCTGGAATTGCCAAACAAATTTGGATTCGTAAAAGCCTCCCTTCCTCGGCAATAATTTGGGAAGCACGGAAACTAGCTCTAACTAGAGATAAGTATTGACGAGTAAAAATTCTAATCTTCCGTTCTGGAATAAAAAGTTTGTGTTAGTTCTTGGAGTTTCTGCGGCCTCAAAGCTCCTTATCATTTATTGTAATTTGAGGCATGCTTTGTGGCGAAGTGACATTTCACATTATATTCTTTGAATGCCGACAGGGCTTAATTGCAAATGAGACAAGTGCAAGTATCATTAATCAATGCAAAAAGTAATTAATTGGCCACCGCTCAATAAAAACGAGACACATCAACTTCGACATGATTTTTATGGGTTTCTGAAATAAAAAAAATACTCGGAAATATTGAAGTAAGCAAGCACTGACGAGTCTTAAAATTTTATGACAGATTTAAACATAAATTTATTTATAAATTTGAAATAAATTTTAAGGGTTATTCATAAAAAAATTATATTTTTTCGCAAATTGTTTTCGCTGCATTTCGTACAACAGGGAATGAGATTTTGATTACTAACAAAACGTAACGTACCTCACAAAATATAAACATTAAATTTTACAATCTAATTGAAATACCCATGGGCCATAATTTGGGGATCCTTGGAAATCTTGTTAGCCGGATCCTACGCTATATATAAAAATAAATTAAAGCCGGATAATAGAGCTATATATCCGTCACAGTATGGAACTCATTTATAAAACAGACTACAAAAAGTGAAAGGCTTTTTTTTGAATATTCCTTTAATTTAACAAATATTTAAACTTCATGGTATATTTTTGTAAAACCAGTTTTCTTTTCATGATTTTTAAACATTTCTCAATTTTTCTTATAAATTTCATTGCAATGTAACTTACAAATATTTAATAGCTTTCCACAGGTTCTTGTTTTTTTTTTTAAGCTAAAAATATCGTGTTAATTTTATCAAACTTTCTACTATTAATGAAAGCAAAATAAGCTTACTAACGAAGTTTGCCATTTACGGTGAAAGATGCAATGCTAGATGTGATCTTAACTTCATATTGAACATTGCATGCCAAGGTGGTAATTTGTAAAAATTCAGAGAAATAAAGATTATTTATTGTTTTTAACAAGATACAGTTTTGACTTGTGCATATTGAGATAAAAATATGATTTCTTACCATATTATATTTACTTCGCAAAGAAGCCCTACACATCAACACTACTTCTCAGAGGACCCATCTCTCCCGGAACACTCAACCAAGAAAGGCAATTGAACGAATGCTGTTAAGTTTAAGACACACAAAAAACAAGTAGACAGACACGGCGAGAAAGCAGGGAACCACTATCTCTAGTTGTGGCGGTTTCAAGCAGCAGCGTCTGGATATAGTCATATGACACCTCTTTTCACACAGACCCCAAAGATAAAGGGAGCGAGTTGTTTCAGCGACGCGTTACGAAATGAACCAATCCTCGTTCAGGCAGCGATATCGATTTGATCTGAATGTGTAGGGCACAGTTCAGAAAGAAGTTAATACAGTGTGGTGTAGAGCAGTGTCGAGAAAACTTATTTCGTTCGCGACACTATTTACTAAATATAAAATTGACGCGATCCCCCCGTGTAAATACAGAGATGGCATGACAAGATTTTTAGAAAAAAAATAACATTTTATAAATTATATAGCAGACAATTTTATTCGGGTACCGAGGAAGGAATAAAACATTTCTTTTTTTGAATGTACATTAAAATAATTTTAATTTACACTAAAATAAAGTTTAATTGAATACAGTAAAAACAACAAATCAAATTCTTATTCTTCAATTAAAATTACGAACCAATATTTTTTTTTTTTTTTTTATGCGAACCCCAAACACGAGAGGTATTAGAACCTATAGTACTGAGTTCCGTGCTTGGGTTGGAGGTTGAGAAGACGATAGAAGATATTTGTTGACATTGGACTTGAACTTCTGTAGATTGTAATTTTCAGGAAATATGTATGAAGGAAGGTTGTTCCAGAAAACGGCAGTTGAATGAATAAATGAGGAAGATGAAAAGTTGGTTCTGTGGGTTTGAAGTTGGACAGTAAATGGACGTTGGCTGGTGGCGGCACGTGTTCGGACTGTATTGAAAGAGAGAGCGGGAATTATAGAAGCCAATTCAGAAGAATAGTGCCCATGGAAGTATCTGTGTAAGAGGCATGCAGCAGAATCAGTACGTCTATGAGAAAGCGAGTGGAGAGACTCTGTTAGAGATGAATCATTAATTAACCTCTCTGCCCTCTTCTGAATGGAATCAAGAAGCCTGAGAGAGGTTTTGGGGGCACACCCCAGACGTGGGAACAATATTCCATGGCAGGGCGGATTTGCGATTTATACAGAGTGAGCAGCTGTTTGGAAGAAAAGTAACGCCGAGAGCGAAAGAGAAAACCAAGTTTTTTAGATGCAGAGGAAGCAATATTTGTAATGTGCTTGTGCCAAGAGAGATTAGAAGTCAGGGTAATCCCCAAAAGAGATATATCATTTTGCCTAGAAATCGGAGTGTCACTAAAGCATAGGACAGGAGCAGAGGAGGATAAGCATAGGAGCAGAAGAATCCTTTTTCCGAGATATAAGACAAGACTGAGTTTTAGAAGGGTTCAAATTAACTAAGTTGTCTTTACCGCACTGGAGAATTACCTGAAGACCGGCATTTAAGGAATTGGTAGCAGATTTCCGAGAATTTGAAGCTGATTGTGCAGGACAAGGTTTCCCAAAATGGAAAGTGGAATGCAATGTGCTATCATCGGCAAAACTATGGATAGGATTTCCAGTCAATGGAAGAAGGTCATAAATAAACAAGAGGAAAAGAGTGGCGGAAAGAACTGAACCTTTGGGGACACCGGCGTTAGTGGAGAAGTTAGAAGACAGAGAGCCATCTACCATCACCCTCAGTGAGCGATCAGAGAGAAAACTGGATAACCAATTACTAAAAACAGTTGGCAAACCATAAGATGGAAGCTTGTTTAGAAGACCTTTATGCCAAACACGATCGAAAGCCTTTGAGATGTCAAGAGCAACTACTTGTATTTCACCGAAACTTTCCATTGAATTAGTCCATAAATGGGTAACATAAGCCAGAATATCAGCAGTGGATCGACACTGACGGAATCCATACTGGCGATCGTTGTTCAGACGGAAGGTTTCTGGGTAGTTTAAGAGTTGGCGGTTAATTGATTTCTCCATTACTTTAGAAAGAGTAGAAGTAATTGCAATGGGGCGATAATTGGATGGGAGGGATTTGTCACCGTTTTTAGGAACTGGCTGGATATGAGCAAATTTCCAAGCAGAAGGAAAAACACCTTTCGAATTAGAAAGTGAAAAAAGGCGGCAAAGAATAGGAGTAAGTTCAGGAGCACAGGTTTTGAGAACAAGTGGAGAAATACCATCAGGACCTGGAGCTTTCTTAGCATCAAGATTCATCAAAATCTTTCTGATATCCTTTTGACGGAAGACCACAGGAGGCATTGAATGGACCGTGTTGGGAATGGTGGGAGGTGTTTTACCAAGATCATTAATACATGAGCTGGAAGAAAAATGAGATGCTAGCAGGTCAGCTTTATCCTTGACTGAAGTGACAACAGAACCATCTGGTTTGAACAGCGGTGGGAGCAGAGATGGGCAAAATTTGCGGTCAATAGCTTTGGCAAGAGGCCAGAATGCTCGGCTACCATTAGGGCAAGGAGCAAGTTTTCTACTCTTAGCCTGTTGAAACTCTAGTTTGGACTGATTAATAACGGCTTTTCAAGTGTTGCGAGCTTTAGTGTAGGCAGAAAATGAAACTGACAAGCCAATTACGATATGCAACATTCTTCTCTTGAACAGCCTTAGCACATTTATTGAAAAACCAAGGTTTAGATAAAGGACGAGATTTTAAAGTGGAGTGTGGGATAAAGGATTCCATTCTTGCAAGAATAATTTCACTTACACGATCTGAGCAAACGTTGACATCTGAAGTTTTCAAACAGTAATCCGACCAAGGAAAAGAAGAAAAGAAGTCTTGCAGGTCATCCCATTTTGCATTCTTGTAATGCCAAACAACACGAGGTTGGGAATAGCCATGAGAATAAGGTTCCATTGCAGAAAAGACAATCACTAAGTTGTGATCTGAATTGCCTAAAGGACCTCTCACATCGACCACGTTCTTACAAGGGTTGTTTGTGAGTAAAAGATCAAGCATATTGGCTGTATGATTGGGATTGTCCGGTATTCTTGTAGGTAAATGAACAATCTGTGATAAGTCATTAGTAATTGCAAAAGCCTCAGCATCTTGCCCTGCTGGGTCGGTGTGACAAGAAAACGGAAGCCAGCTGGAGTTGTGAACATTAAAATCACCAAGGAAATTTACCTCACTGTTAGGAATGTTGGACTGGAGAAGGTCAAGTTGCAAAGAGAGGAAGTCAAAGAGCTCCAAGTGATTAGTGGAGTTGGGAGAACGGTAGAGACAAAAGATGAATTTGACACAATGAGGTAGAGAGATTTGAAGCAACAGAAGCTCAAAGAGAGGAGATTCCAAATTGCCAAGTCTCTGACAGGGAATATCAGAACGGACATATGCACAAGTATCACCTTTGAGGCGAACGGAATCATAAAGCGAATAATTTGGGCATCTGAGATGAGCAGTAGTTGAATCAACCAATAACTGAGATTATATCAGAAAAAGTACATGGGGTTTGGCAGACTGCAAGTGGAAATGGACATCGTTGAGATTAGAATTCAGACCACGTATATTTGTGAAATGAATTAGGAAGTGCTTGGGAGGTTTAGATCTTTTCGCAGATAAGCTTGCTTTATTAGTTTGACAATTCATGGTGTATTCAATAGTGAGAAAAAGTGGGAGGGACATGCTATATGAAGTAATGAAATTTTTGGATATGGCGTACACGTGGTAAAAATATACCCAGATCCTTGAGATATCGTGGCCTTGACAATGCTCCCCGCATACAAACTATTTGGATTCCCTCCAGTCATTATCTGGCAGAGTAGAGGTAGCAAGATTATACACTAGCTGATCCGGAAGCTTCCTAGAGAGTTACCAATAGGTTCAGTCCAGTGTACTAACTAGCGGCCGGCTTGCGAACAATGTTTTAGAGCTGTACCCTCGAAATGTAAGGAACATTGGATCTCGCCACGACTTTCATCATAACCTCAAAAGTCATCAGTCATACTGCATGATGGAAGAGATAGGGAAGTGTTGACCGGAACTTAACTGTAGAGGCTAAACATGGGTTCCTGCACTTCAAGCCTTCAATAAGCAAAGTGGTGATATTTCACCGGTTGATGAGAGTCATCTAGCACCTAGTACTGCCTGGTAACATAGAGGGGCGGCGTTCCTGCATGTGGTGTGGGCGCCACACCTCGACCCCTGCTTTCGTTGGTGCACACCTTGGTGGTCATCCACCATGTACTTGTACATGGTGGTTATACCCAGGATTACTAACAGTCCCACCATCGTGAAGGTGCAAGCAGAGGATTTGGCTGTCACAAACCGTCCGGACTTCGCCGAAATTGGGTCCACTTGACTTGAGTGTCACCCGAATATCAGTTCCATCAGCGTTTTATACTCCCAGGTAGCAAGTACAGCTTGTCTGGCATATCTGAGAGAATGTCTGTGACAACCTCAAGGACCAATAAAAAATGAACAATTAGAAAACAAAACAATAAAAATGATTAATCGCAAAACAGTAAAAATTTACAATAACAAACAAAAACAGTTAATGAGAAGGACAAGCCTGAATAACAATTAATATTTGGTCCATATTTCGCTAAATATTCGAAATTTCTAATCTCATGTCATCTTCGGGATCTAGTCTGGAACGCTGCTTTCTTTTTATGGCCGTTAATTTTGAGAAACCAACCTCACATAAATATGTAGACCCGAAAGGTTGCAATCTTTGTATCGTATCGCCATTTGTGATAATTCTGGATACTCGCTTCGAAGAGAAAGCCAAAATTTTTCACAAGTTGTAATGTTGAAACGAGCAAGTAATGCTTCGTCACACGACATGCCGATAAGATCCTCCTTTTGTTCAAATGGTAATTTCGGAGCATGAAGAAATGAAGATCAAAAGCAAAGGGAGAATCATGAAATCGTTTGGAAAAATTCTTAATTAACATTGTCAGGTGGGCGGCAATGATATCTCTAAATTCTAAATGTGAATATGATTGTTATTAGTTAACAAAATTAGAAAAACATGGGAACATTTCAATGTTATTACGGTGAAATTCAGTTTTCCAAAGATTAAGCTTCTTTTTGAAAGCTGCTATTTTATCATTGAGTGTTACTAGAAATGTTCCTTGTCCTTGAAGTCTTAAATTTAAATTATTCAATTTTTCAAATATATCAACAAGGTAACTAAGTTTTCCAATCCATTTTTGATTTGTAAACAATTGGGCAAAGTTCTGATTTGTATCTGATAAAAACAATAAACCTTCATGTTTGAGGTCAAAAACACGTCGCAACACTTTACCCCGGGACAATGACCTCACTTTCGTATATAAAAGAAGCATTTCATAAGCGGATCGCATTTTGTTACAAAGTATAGTGAAAAGTCTGCCATTTAACCTTCATTTTATCCTGTTAATGCAGCCACACCATCAGTACAAATTGCAACACAGTTTTTCCACGTCAGATTATTTGTTTGAAAGAAAATATTTATAACAACAATAATATTCTGGCCCGTCGTTCTTCCTTCCAAAGCTTTGCAAAATAGAAAATTCTCCAAAATATCTCCCTCGTAGAGTATCTGACATTTACAATTAATTGAGTTATGTTTGAAATATCTGTGGATCCATCTAACTGCATTGCAAACATTGGACTTTCTCTCAATTGATTTAATGAATTGAATTTTATGTTGTCCGCGATAACTCCAATACGCCGCCAGACTGTCTCTGGACATAGGAATGGTTTATAAATTGCTGATGTAGTTTTCTCCATGCATAATTGAAATCATTTTAATGAAATCAGTGCAACAGGGGAACAAGGGATTCAGCAATAGTATGTGATTTCAAATTTTTCCTTTTGTTTTTTTTTTAAATTTTGTTAATTGTTGGCGCATAGGCTTCTGTGGCCATATTGCACCTCCCAAGGTTTTTGCATTTTCTACTCTAATCGAAGCCCGAGGCGGGATTCAAACCAGAGATTTGTGTTGCCAGGGTGAAATTTTACCCATCCGGCTAGCCCGGTCAGCCAATTTTTCCTATTAAATACGAAACTTCTGAAGATGCTTTTAATGCTTTACAAGGAACTGCCACTTCATGAAAGATTTCTGATGTATATGGCGTCGATATGGCTTTTGAAAAAGAATTCAGTTTTGTTTTTTTTTTTATTAGCGCTGGATGTTTCGAATGCAAGTGTCTTTGTAATTTAACAGGTTTCGTAGCATGTTACGCACAAAACACGTTACTAATCACCAACAACAGTGTAGGTGAAGCCGTACTTCATAAATTCCTCTTGATATTTTTTATTCTTTTTCGTTCCTTTTGATTTGGAATATGATAGCTCTCTACAGAAATTGGGGGTTGCAGTTCACATGAAATAACGTTAGTGTCCACATTTTCACATGATATAATATTACTTACGTTATTAACTTCTGAAGTAACTATAGCAATATTATTCTTTTAACTCCTCGGCCTTTTTGTTCTGATTACCCAGTTGTCTTTGGTAAAATATGTATTTTTTTCTTCTTAAAAAGAACGATAATAATAATCAAATCAAACGTGCAATAGAAAAAGTAGCAGAGGAATAAAAAACACATCCAAGTTGGTATGAAAGCACCGAATTCCGAAGCAGAATAAAGCGCGCACGCAATTCACTTGCTATATAAATTTACTGCTATCGCATATTCCCACATCTGGCCTTAAAGACAATAGTGCTTACAAGGTCAAGGACAACCACAGGTCGCAACAAAGTTAGGGATTAACCCTCCCTACCCAAACTGTACTTTTCTTTAATTATTCTCACAGGCAGGAAGTTGCTTTGCTCTGAGATATTTTCGGAACATATGACCATTTGTGTGACTTTAAGGGGCAAACTTTATAGCTGGAAGAAATCTGAAGGGGGCATGATTAAACTGCATATAGTTCGAGTGTTTTCTTTAAAACGCTTAAACCTACAGATGGATGACAAACCACTTCCTAATACTAAGGAGTTTCTTCCGTCAGTATCTACAGTTGAAAGTTCTGGGTTTTTAAATCCACAAGTTGTCTCAAGGGATCACATGATTCTGAGTCTTCCCACGATGAAACTTTTCATCAAAAATATCTTTCCAATGAACAGGTGGAATTGGATGGCTCATTGCAGGACTCTGCAACGGAAAAAACACTGGCTAAAAATATACAGTCAGAGTTAAACAGTGATATCTCAACTGAAGAATCAACGAATAACAAGTTGGATACAGGCTCCGATGGTGAATTGAACTTACAAACAAAGCTAAATTAACTGGACAAACCTCTCATTTTGGGAACCATATCTAAACAGCATAATGCTTTTTCTGGGTTTCTCTCCCAAAAGGGAAACAAGATTAATAAAACAGCTGGTAATATCCTAAGAGAAAAGTGGCACAATTTGGAAACCGTGGCAATGTCACTTTTCGTTGAAACCGAAAAATTAAAGGCACTTAATCGGGAAAGACAAAATAGAACAGATCTCCTTGATAGGATTAGAAATACCTGCCCGGCATTTGTGATGAATTCAGATGCGACCAGACGAAAGAAATCAAAGGATCTGACGGGATCCGAAGTTATCGATTCTCCACTGACAAGCAACCAGACCTGTCATTTTCAGAACCTAATCATTCTGGATTACCACCTGCTTCTCCTGTTCTTAGATCATATGCAGACACTGTTCGAATTTCGGTACAAAAGACTGGACAACCGAAAGTTAAAACTGATAATGTTATTATTCTTCGAACTTCAGACACCAGTGGGTGTAAAACAAGTGACGAAAAATTAAAAATCTCGTTACTAAGACCCTCAAATTTGATCTTGAAACTGTTAAAATTGAGTCCGTATGCATGATACGAAATAAAGGAGTTATTATAGAAACTGCTACCAAGAGAGACAGAAAATTTATCTGCTTCTGAGTCTCTTACTTCAGCTGGCATCTCTCTTGGACGCCCTCGCATGGGAAACCCATCTTTGCTTCTTTAAAACATTCGGCAAACGGGCAGTAGCTGGTGAGATTAGGCTTTCTGTCGAGACAAATTGTATTGACATTGTTGCTATACAAGAGCCTTATTTTGCTCGCGTCCTGTCTGGACCACAGTCTAAAACCTTGGGCTACTCGTTAAAAATGAGACTAATACAACCTTTTCACCAGTATCCCAAATCTTGTATCTTAATTCTTAATGCCTCCTTAGACATCACGGTTCTTCATGGATTTTGCATTCAGTTCTCTACCTGCGTTCTTGTCACACATTCCATAATGAATTTTTAGTTAGTTTCTCCCTCTCTACTGCCCTCCATCGGAGGACTTTAATCACTCTCCAGCATACGTTGAGACCGTAATAAATACTTTGAAACCGAATCGCAACATATCGATCTCATCAGACATCAACTCAAAATCTAACTTTTGGCACAGCTCTTCTATTTATGCACGTGGCCTGCTCTTCGAGGAGTTCTTATTAATGATTGTTTTTCAATTCACAACAAGCCTAACCCCACTCATACGTTTTCAAATTATGCAGGTGAATCTAATGTATATAATGATGACAAATTCAGACTTCGATTTGCTGATTATTGAGGGGACTGTGTATACGGACTGGTGCACCAGTGACCATAGATAGAGTCATCGATTATATACTTTCCACTGATCCTGCTGTTCTGTCTTCACGCAATTTCTCACAGCTAGAATTAGTAAGATTTTCCATCAGAAATACTGATTGGAATGCTTTTGACTCTTCCATTCTTGTGGACTTTGATGTACAGAAACTTGCTTCTTTTAAAACCTCACCTATTTCTCATCAAGTGAATTATATTCAAAATGCTATAACAAAAGCGTTATATAAGTCTTCTAGGAAAAGGAGTGTTAATCAGAAGACGTGTTGATGAGTTACACAGGGGTTATCCCAATTAAGAAGGAAACTTCATCGAGCCCGTGGGTATTAACAAAGGCGTTGAGACTGGCCACAAGCCGACGTTCATCATTGTTACCAGCAGTATTCTTCATTGAGGAAAGGCTAAGTGAAAGCCGTTGCCTCTCGAAAGCGTGAAACGTGAATGAATTTCGTCCACACCTCTAGAAATGCTAACCCTTGGTGTCTTGTATACTAGATTGTAAGAGGAAAAGACCTCTAGTTCTAATATATTTGGCTCAATTGTGGCGGACTCCGTGGAAACACTGTACTGGCATGATCCTGCAAATGCAATCTTAGTTGCTCTTTTTTCTGTTGGATAATCCTACCTCACACTTAGCTATTCATTCTACAATTGGACCAGACAATGAATCTTATGTGTCCTCAACAACCACTGAACCTTTTACGTTGGATGAACTGCAGGTTGTCTCGCATAAAGTTAATGTTCAGAAGTGCCCAGGACTAGATCTTGTAGAAAACATTTTTATTATCAGAGTCTTGACATAAAAACCTTATGTTCTTCTCAACTTATTCAAAAGAAACTTTTCCGGAAATTTGGAAGGTCACTCTAGTTAAGATGATCAGAAAGCCAGATAAGCCTTCTGGAGCGGCTAGTTGATTTCGTCATGAATCCAGACAGCCCTTTCAACTATAACGCTAACAAAACAACACGTTATAAATACCATCAAAAGACTTCCTAATAAATCTACAATCTACAATTATTCAGGGTTAAAGTGTGCAATGCCTTCATTGTGGAGCCCCTTCTTGTAATCTTTAATCGCATATTGAATTCCGGATTAATCCCGACAATGTGGAGTTACTACAGGGTACAACCCATACTCAAAAGAAGAAACCCAAAGGAACCTAAGGGCTTGAGATCGATTTCAGTGGTCTGCTATTAAAAGTGTCAGAGAAAGCTATCTTATGAGCACTGATCGACCAATGTTTCTCTCATAGACCCAAACACCTGCATAAGGTTTAGATTGGACTGCAGGAAGTTTTATTTTAGCCAGCGAGTTATAAATTACTGGAATAAGTTGCCTACATGGGTGGTAGTGGCTGACAGTTTGGGGAAATTCAAAGGTCATCTGGATAGTACCTTCGGGTCAGGGAAGCGCATACGACGAGAGGTTTAATTTCATTTTTTTTGTTAATTATTATTATTTATTTATTTTTATCATTGTTATGTTCGTTTCTTTTTTTTTTTTTTTTTTTGGCTGGTGCAGCATAAGCCGTAGGCTTTCTTGCACCATGCGGCCATTATTAATACTAATACTAAATACTAATACTGTGATCCCCAAAAGATCTACATATACAAACCTACTGGATACCCTACAACTGCTGTCAACAATAAATCTCAGCTGCACGTCACCTTTCTTGATATTTCATCTGCTTATTATAAGCTCTCAATTCCTGCTCTCATCTATATTCTAGAAAAGTACTTTGGCATTACTAGAAACCTGCTAAAAACCATCAACCTCATTCTTACAGCAAGACAACTCATCATCAGCTATAATTTCCTTCCAACAGGAATGCATTATAACGAGAGGAGTAACGCAGGGAGGTGTCATGTCCGGTCTACTGTTCGCTGCTGCCCTTGACCCCTTCCTTGCCAGGTACACTGATTCTCATCATATGCAGATGATCTCAAATTATATATAAAATCAAAAGACCCTGATCAAACCCACCTGATAAATCAGCGAGTCTCCGTACTGATCAACAGCATTGTAACCTATTTACTGCAGATAGGTCTGGAGCTAAACATATCTAAATCATCCCAAATCACGTTTACACGAAGAGAAAAAAAATGCAACACAGCCCATCACAACGGAGTGCAGATAAGGAAAGTGAAGTCTCACACCGACCTTGGCTTGATTTGGGACGAGGGCCTCACTTTTCAAAACCATTTTTCAACCATGAAAACTAAAACTTTTTCGGCGATGTGGGCAATTGGACAAGAGCTGACGGGGTTACTCCACGTCGATGTAGTCGGAGGATACGTCCAGCGGTGCCTACAACCTATCGCACTATATGCATCACTAATCTGGTCTTCTGCCCCGACGTCGTACATAAATATATTCCTCACAGTCGAGTACTTGGTAATGCGATGGATCAACAGGGTCACGGGCAACGCAATTCACCATCTCCAAGGCTGTTCTATATACCAACATAAATATTACTCCCTGGAGAGGTTACATTGCATCCAGGAATATTCTTCTTCTTTTTCGGATGCTTACCGGTGTGATTGACGCCTCCAGTCTTTGAGACGTTATCTCTACTCCACGTGCTGGACGCAGTAATGACAGCCCCGACCTCCATTGCATTTTATACTGTGCAACCGGTGCTATTTGAAGAATTTCTTCCCAAACAACGCACACTGTCAACCTTTTCAATTCATTGGCAATAGACCCTGTGAAAGCAAGCGGTACAGAGTGAGGAACCGCTCAGAAGCGCACAGCTTACTTCAAATATAATCTTGTCAATAATTGAATTTTGTAAATAATATTGTAAATATATGCACTTGTGTAAATATTTTATATAATTGTAATCGTGCATTTTTGTACACCCTCCTTACAATGTAAATACTGTAAATAATTGTAATTCTTGATTTTTGTACATTCATCTTATATACTAAATAATTGCAAGAATTGCAATTATTTACAACATAAGAAGTCGAGGTGACTTACCCTTCTATCCGGTCGGCTGTATATAAGGGGTGAAAGCAAACACTTGCTATTTTTAATAAACGGATTTAATAAATAAATAAATATTTCTTACAGGCCGATCGCTCTGCTGGCTAATTTGAGTAAATTGCTAGAGCGACCAATGGCCATTACATTGAATACCACACTGGTAGAACAGGATCTGCTTTCAAGGAGTCAATATGGGTTCTGTCCCGGACGTTACTGAGAGGATGCTCTTGTGGACTTTGTCTCTTGAATTCAAAACTCGGAACATAAATATATTCTCGCCATTTTTACAAACTTCGTGGGCGCCTTCGACTCTCTTTGTTGGGAGGGCGTCCTAGAACGTCTGCTTAAAAGGTAAAGGTGGTTGGAGCACCTAGCCTATCAGCTAGGTGCTCCAATCACCTTTACCTTTTAATCCATAATTACTTTGCCAATAGAACTATAATAGTCAAGTATCAAATCAGTATCTAGAGGGTGCCCATAGGGCTCTATAGTGGGTCCTTTTACATGGAACATGGTGCTGCATAGTCTGCATATTATTAGGGTCACATTATGCAGCACCATGTTCCATGTAAAAGGACCCAATATAGAACCCTGTGGGCACCCTCTAGATACTCAACTTGATCCTTGACTATTATGGTCTATTGGGAAAGTAATTACGAATTAAACATGGTGCTGCAGCAGTGCCTCTTGCGATTTTAGGATAACATCAAAATAATAGCATATGCAGACAATCACACCATCTTGGTAAATGGTAACTCTAGGGCCGATCTTGGAGCTCCTGCAAATTTTCTTCTCCGGGATCTCTACGATTGGACTGTGGCCAATAAGCTTAAAATCAACTTGTCAAAATCAAAGATGATGATTCTTGGATCAAAGTTGGATATCTCTCGTTCTCCGTTAGTCAAGATTACCAATATTTGTGTCCAGATAGTTAAAGAGTAAAAGGTTCTAAGAGTGGTAATTGATTCCGGTCTCAATTTTATTCCTCACTTGACAAACTTATCATCTGAAATACGTAGATTTACTGGTGCAATTGTGAGGATGTCCCGTGTTGATTGGGGACTCTGCAGAAAAACTTTAAGGATCTATTTCAATGCAGTTTTCCTCCCGCTGGTCACGTATGCCGCCGGTGCCTGGTCTCTCAAAGAACGTCTCAAACACTTCAAAGTAAAACTTATCTCTTTCCGAGGTGAGTTTTATTTTGAGCTTGCGGTGTTTAGTTAAGGCATGGAGGACAGTCTCAACGCAAGCTCTGCAAGTACTAGCCGGAACATTGCCTTTAGATTAGCAAGTTACTGATAGAGGATTTTTATACAAACTGAAAAACCAGATTGAGACCGAATTTCTTGCAATAACCATCAACCACCAAGATGATACTAAAAGAGAAAGGGGTCTATGGAACGAATTAGTTACCATCTCGCAGTCTTGATGGGACACAGTTTCCGTAGGTGAAAGAACGAGAAAATTTATACCAAAAGTTTCATTTCTCCTTAATAAACGATTGTGGTTCTCCATGGACATATTTAAATCCTACCTGTTGACAGGATGTGGATCGATGAATCAGTCTCTTTACGTTCAATTTATCAGAAACAGACCTCTGTTCGTGTGCATCACCAGAGAGTTGGGATCACATCTTGTTTCATTTCTCCCTGTATGACAATCTCAGACTTCATCTTCATTGACTTACTAATTTTCAACCAGGACAGGAGTCATCTCTTCTTCAAAGCTCAGAGTCATATCTGATTCTTCAGGCTTTTGGTCCAGGCGTATTTCTTCGAAGGCGTTCAGTGTCGACAGATCTCAACAGAATGCAGCACAATGGTCCTGCTGATGCATAGCTGGTTAGATCTCCTTTAATAATATATAAACTCAAATCGTCAAGAAGTGAAATTTTTCCTCGGCCTGCAGTTACAATGAAGTGTTTCTTTCTCGTTTTTTTTTTTATTAGAATCACTTTCTTTCTTTTATGTATTTATTTATTATTAAAATTTTTCTTTTTTTATTTCTTAGGAGCACCACTAGTTGTAGTTCTTCCTACAACAAGTTGTAGTTCTTCCTACAACTTGTTGTAGGAAGAACTACAACAAGAAATTTACTTTTCTTAACAAGTTCATTTATTGTAAACGAATTCTCTTGATAAATAAAATTGTATTGTATTGTATTGTATTGTATTATTTATTATTATTATTGTATTATCATTTATTATAAAATAAATAATTTTTTTATAAATTTATAATAAAAATTATAAATTATAATTACAAATTATAATTATAATTAAAAATTATTATAATAAAAATTATTATTTATTTTATTTATTATTTTTTATTATTATTATTTATTTTATTTATTATTTTATTATTATTATTTATTTTATTTATTATTTTTTTATTATACCTATTTTATTTTCTACTTCATTTTTATTCCTTTCGTTTCCATATCAAGCACCATGGGTGATCGTTTTTTTTTTGCCCTATGGAATGGGCCCTCAGCTGATCCTGGCCTTCCTTCTGGCAACATCATTTTGGCCAGAGTCTCTCTTGAGACAGTACGTGCTTTACATGGACTGGCCCACCTTCCTGTGGTGTGGACGTGTACCCAGAATCATCTGTCCAGGTGACTGACGCTTCTGGGTAGCTAAGCGACCAAAACGGAACATACAAAAATCTGCGTCACACACATATCTGGCCCATTTGTAGTGATACTGTTCTTCACAGAGATACGAGGCGGAGTTGAACAAACATTCTAGGAGCCACCCCTTACATATACACATGTCCACACCACACATAGACGTTCAGGGGAATTCTAAATCGCTGCTGGCAACGAAGATTGTCGCAGGCTGGGCTAGCCAGGTAGGTAAAGTGCCTGCCTGGCAACCCAAAGTTCGCGGGTTCGAATCCCGCCTCGGACTTGGATCACACTACTGCAAAAACCTTGGGAGGCGCATTATGGCCACAGAAGCCGATGCGCCAACAACTACCAAAAAAAAAAAAAAAAAAAAAATTACGGTAAAATTCCTGCAGCACTCGATATCGCAGAATGCGTGCGAAGAATAAAATCCGACAATGGTTCATGAAGCAAAAGCTTTGATAAATAAACTGAACATGTTAGAAATAGCATTAATGACTGTCATTTGGGAAGATCTTCTGAAAACCATACAGTGAATAAAGCAATTCTAGAAATTGGAATTCAGTTATGCTTAACTATGCAAATATATGACGCTCTTCTGGATTTTTTGATTGATATTCGAGACGAAGACAATGGAGTAGGTATTGTAGATGATAAGGAGTTAAAGGATGTAGTGTTTGACTTTAACAGAAGGAGGGACAGGATTATGGGCGTCGAACTGGAGGTGGGTGGACACTTGACTACAACAGTATGTGCGTATGCCCCGCAACTGGGATGACAAGAAAAAGAAAAGGACGGTTGTGTGTTCGAAATGGATCAAGTGGTCATGGCAATACCTGAGAAAGGAGGTTGATTGTTGGGGGTTATTTAAATGGACATTTAAGAAGCAGCAAGAGTGTATGGGAGTTGGAATATTGGTGAAAGAAATTGGAAAAGTGGCAGAGGAAGTAGAACAAGGAGTGGCATTCGACCTGGCGATAGTTAACACCTTCATCGAAAAGAAAGAAAGCCAGCTGATAACATAAAATGGTAGAGAAAGGATAACCCAATTTCACGATATCACGTGCTGTAGGAGGCGTCTAAAGGAAACGAGAAACAGCAAGGTGGTAAACGGAGAAAATGTGTATGCACAACATGGATTGCTTGTATTCGAGTGGGAGGTGCAGCGGACAAAAGTATCAAATTTTCAAGACAGGGGGAGAAAAGGATTAAATGGTGGAGATTGTGAAAGGCTATGTAATACGAAGCATTGCATTTGGAATCTGTTTGCTTATTATAGTATTATCAATTAATCAAAAATAATATTAATCTTATTAAAATTCATTTTTAATTAAATTGTATTTAAACGAAAATCATGACCCAGACTGGAGGTATGGAGCAAAGACCAGAGACTAGCGAAAGTGCTGTGACTAGGGGAAGAAAAGGTGCGGAAGATTCTCCAAGGCATCACAGTTTCAAAAAATGTGCGATATCTGAAATATTTGCTGACTTTCTAAAACAGGACATGGTCTAGCCAAGGAGAATGCCTTTGTGTGTGTGCTAGGTGTCTAGAGTGTTAAGAAGTTAGGCTCAAACACAGCGTTCTGATGGGCGAATATGAGAGCTTGAGGGGTAGGTTAAATGCACTTGAAGAAATTAATATGAGGGCTCATCAAGCTGTAAGTTGCCCAGCTCAACGACAGAGCTCACTCATGTGCATTAGGCAAAACAGACGCAATCTCCAAGGCAGAATGCGCTGGTCCCAAAAAACTAGTTATTGTTGGTGACTGTATTATCAGGGAGATGGGGAATATACTATGCAAGAAGGATAGGTGGAACAGGACCAACGTATTTCTGCCAGAGACAAAAGTTGAAGTCTTAGAGTAGATGTCATCTTTTAAGGGCACAAAAGGTGATGTAGCTGTACACTTTGGAACCAATGACTTTAAGAGTAAGAGATCTGCAGATTTACTCAACAAGTACAGGTCAATGTTGAAAAAAATTCGTGAGTTAGGTTTGAAAGTGAAAGTGTCTGCAATTCTGCCCAGACACGATAGCAGGGAGTACATGATGAGAGCCTTGTCGATCAATTCGGCCCTGTAGAGATTGTGCAAGGTTCAAGCTGTAGAAAGTTTTTCAGCCTGGTCTGTGCTTGTTGACATGAGAGACTGCTTCTACAGTGAGGGTGTACACTTAAATAGAGAGGGTGAAAGAATATCTGCTGATGCTACCGTGGCAGTGTTAGGTGATTCGGAAAACTGCTAGCTTTGGTGATAAACAGAATAAAATGTTAAGAGTGGCTACAGGCATAGGCAAAAGTGATTCTTGTACCACTTCTATTAAAATGAGCAACAGCCCGAAAAGCAAGGTAATGGAGATTTACAGGACTGGTGGCAGTCATGGTGGAACGAGTAAATACATGGGATGTGTTAGCGTAACTAAGAGTAGGAACAGGTGCATGTACACTTTCATGTACACCAATGCTAGGAGTATAGGTTCAGCAATGGGAAAGGAAAAATGAGAGTAGGTTTGAGTTATCGGCCGAATGAATTTCATTAATATAATGTGCAATTATGCAGAGAAATAGAGTGGGCCACTAAATCATGATGTCTTATAATAGGGGAATTAACTTTCTAGATATTGACTGATAATTTTGGATTGGTCATTCGCACACTAGCAAGATTTTTGTTGATTTATGGTATGACTGTTTTCTACAGCAACATGTTCGAGAGGCAACCATAGGGAGTAAAGCACTTGAACTGATTATCAGCAGGGATTATTCATGCATTAAGAATTTGCAGATAAGGGAACCACTGGGAGATGAAACTACCATCAAAGCTATAGTGAAGGGATTTTGCTTTTGTAAAGGGGACTACAGAGGTCACAGACAGTTTCTAATTTCTGTAAAGTAGGATCAACTGTTGATGTCCCCAACGTTGAGTCTAAATGGGAAGCCTTCAGGGACTTAATTTTGGAGGCTACTAGGCTTTTTCTTCCAACTAAGAAATATTGTTCAAGGATTAGACCTAAATAGAGGTCAGATGAATTAATGAGGCTCGTGGCAGAGATGAAGAATATATGGGATGCATATAAAGTATCAGGTGACACAGAAGCCTATGGCAGGTTTAAACTACTCTGTAATCAAATCACAAAGGAGGTTAGGCAGGCGAAGGCATATTACGAGAAATCTTTTGCAATCGATGCAAAGAAAAACAGCAAAGAGTTCTTTACTTGTGTAAAAACTAGAAACAAATGGATAAATCATATTTGACCACTTAAACATAGATGGGTGACTATTCATGATCATGCTCTGGTAGCTGATTCACACACGAGTAGTTCTTTTAGGAGTTATTCAAAATCTAACAGGGATCTAAGTGATTTTATAATTAATGAGAGCAAAGTGGAGGAGAAATTGTTGTATTTAAACATAAGGAAGGTTGGTTGGACGGAATCTATCCAGTTATATTAAAGGAGGCAGCAAAGAAAGTAAGCAAACCCTTAGCCGCAATTATGAGAGCTCCTTTGGACTCAGTGGAGGTCCTCATGAATTGGAGCTGTGCATATATATAACCTATTCAAAAAGGGGGTTCAAAAGGTGACAAGGTAACTACCGACGTTTTAGTTTAACTTATTGGCCCGGGAATCCTGGTATCACTGACTAAAGAAGACTTGTAGGACCATCTAGACAAGACTGCAGTAATCGTTAAGACAGAGCATGGGTTTGTTAAAGGGAGGTCTTGTCTGACCCATTTGATTGGATACTATGATATGGTCACAAAGCAACTGGAACAGAAAAATAATTTTGCTATCATATACTTGGATTTCAGAAAAGCTTTTGTTACTGTTGCACGTGGAAGACTGCAGTACAAATTGAAGAGGCATTAAGGGCACGTTTCTACAGTGGATAAAGGGACAGTTGAGTGGCAGACGACAGAGAGTGGTAACCAATGGACACTGCCCTTGGTGGACAAATATTATTAGTGGAGTTCCTAGGGGTTCGGTGTTGGGCTCATTGTTGTTTTTTATATTTATGAATGATATTGATGAAAGTTTATCACGTTTAATGTCCAAATTTGCAGATGATACAAAGGTTGGTAGGGTTGTTAATGACGATATTCTACTCTATCTGGATGTAGATAAGTTGGGCAAATGGGCTGATAAATGACAACCGAATTTTAATATTCACAAATGCAAAGTAATGCGGATGGCAATAACCCAAGAGAAACGAACCAACTGTGTGGTACTACACTCAGGGAAGTGGAAAGTTAAAATGACCTGAGGGTAATTCTACACTCAAATATGGAGTTCGCTGAGCAGTGCATGTCATCGAGCCTTATCAATGATATTTAGGAATTTTGCTAGCAGGAACAGGGAGGTTATTATCGCGTTTTACAATGCACTGTTCAGGCCACACCTAGAGTACTGTTCACAGGTCTAGAGGCCTCATTTTAGGAAGGATGTAGAGTTGTTAGAACGTGTCCAAATAAGGGCAACAAAATTGGTGTGAGAAAAAAGGGGTGCTGTTACAAGAAAGGCTTAAATTCTGGAAATTGCGAGGTGATCTAATTGAGGGGTATAAGGCCTTGTATGGGTTGACAAGCTAAATGCTGTTTGAATTCTTCCTCTTGCTCAGACTAAGAACCTGAGGGGGCACAGTTTCATATTTGGGAGAGTTGAAGAATAAATGTGGAGAAATTTGCCTTTAGCTAGCGGGTAGTTGATTGGTGGAACAGGCGTCCATCTTTTGTTGTGGAAACTTATAGGCTAAAGAAATTTAATGTTGAGCTTGACAGGCATTTGGAACAATTGGAGGGGTGAAATGGGAGGGTTTTTTATTTTTTTTTTTTTTTTGCTGATGGTGCATAACTTGCTTTCTTGCATCGTATGCCTCTACTCACACTAATGCCCAGAGCCGTGAGTTTTTCCTTGAATGTTCTGTGACCGAGAAGTAAAAAGGTTGTATATAGGCCCTGCGTTAACCACAGCAGGGTCAACAGATGCAGTTTCTCAAAAAGGGGAAATAATTTTCTAGTGATCTCTCCTGGGAGAGTTTTCACACGGAGATTGCCATATTTGCATCACGTGGGTAGGTAGTGAATCTCTACTCGGTTGATTGGTTGTCAGTGGGATCTTCCTGGAAGCCCATGAAAGTAAAGGCTTTCCCTTAGATAATTAGTGGAGGATTCCGGTTCTGGCAACTTCGAGGTCTAGTGGAAGGGTCCCAGCCAGCAAATGCAGTGCATCTGTGTTCATTTTACTGCAGGGTCGTATGGCGGTGGATGTGTTTTATGTAATAGCATTGCTGTAGTTAGGATTTATGTAAGAAATTTCAAATCTGTGCTATATCTATACTGCTATAGCCAGTTTTCGCAAATCAGAATAATCGTTAATACTATTAAAACCCAATTCGTAAACATCTCCCCACAAATGTTAGAGGGACATAAGCCAAAAAACAGCGCTGCTCATATATAAAATTCGTAATTTACTTCAGAGATGCTGCTTGCACAAATGACATGCTCTTAAATACAAAGGGTACTAGGAAAGTTTTGTAATATGACGCAACAATGAATCAGAGGAAGCTGCTTGTTGCTGCATGTTGAGACATGTTCATACGTGCATAGTAGCCGCCGCGCCAAGTCGATGGGCTCAGTTATTCATTAGTAGTGAGAGTGTAAAGTGCTTGCAATGGCATCGTGGTCACGAAATGAGATAAGGACAGTTTTGCGGTATAATTTCGTGCGTGGTTTAACCATAGACCAGTGCTTAGAAGAAATGACTCTTGCACTAGATGATGATTGTCCACATCGTACAACGATATTCAGGTGGTATAGAGAATTCCAAAGGGGAAATTTCACTCTGGAGGATTCTGAGAGGCCGGGAAGGCCACGAACGTCAGTTACGGAGGAAAACGTTACTGCTGTGAGGAAAATGCTTGACGAAAACAGGCGTGTGACCTACCAACAGATAGAGGATACTTTGGGCCTAAATGCACCAGCAATTCGTTCGATTCTGCAAGATCATTTGCACGTGAAGAAACTTTGTTCTCTCTGGGTGCCGCATCAACTGACTGAAGAGCAGATGACACGACGTGTGACTTGGTGCCGGGAGATGTTAAAAAAGTTTGATAAGGGACAATCTCGGTATGTGAACAACATCGTGACAGGTGACGAGACTTGGCTGTACTATTACGATCTGCCGACCAAGGCTCAAAACAAAGTTTGGGTCTTTGATGATGACGACACACCCGTAATTGTCAGAAAATCCCGATCTGTAAAGAAGAAAATGATAGCTGTATTTTTCAAATCGAGTGGAATTGTGGAACGTGTCGTTTTGGACACGCAGAAGACAGTCACAGCTAAGTGGTATACTGAACAATGCCTGCCTAAAGTCATTGGATCTATGAAGAACCTGCGGCCAAAGTCAAGAATGGACACCTGGTACCTCCATCACGATAATGCTCCACTCACCGCGCCAAAGCCTGCACCGAATATTTGACCACGACAGGACTGAAACTTCTCGACCACCCTCCCTACAGTCCAGACCTTGCTCCCTGCGACTTTGCACTGTTCCCGCATGTGAAAATGAAGCTAAAAGGGAGGCGGTTTTCCAGTGATGAGGACCTTCTACGGGCTTGGGACAACGAGTGTGCTTTACTCCCTAGTGAAACTTGGCAGAACTGGTTTAAAGATTGGTTTCGGAGGATGGAGAAGTGTATTGAATGTAGAGGAAATTACTTTGAAAAAATTAAATAAACAAAGCTGTATTGCAAAACTTTCCTAGTACCCTTTGTAAAAGCAGAAAGGCCAATGCCACCATCAATAACCATGATGACTCTTACAAAAAAGTAATGTATTCTATCAGTAATTCTGTTCAACCAGAATAAAAGTAATGCTAATGCAGCGCTACGTGAATATCAGACACTTAATGGCCCTTTAACGTCAGCGGAGCTGGAAAATTAATAAAGAAATTTGAAGTGGCCGAGTGGGGAGTTAGCTGTAATTCCAGGCACGGTTCGGGATGATCACGTATTGGAACGGAGGTAAAGGATGAAGTGGCAGAATGTAAAACACTACAACTCAGTAGTGCCATGAGATTTGAACCTCACTTGATCCACTGTGCATAAAATGCTTTGAATAAATTTATGCTGGTTGACGAACAAGATTCACGTGTTGCAACAAATAAAATCTTGTGATCTGCAACAATGAATAGACTGTTCTACGATTACTGGCTCTTATGGAACTTGACAATACATGGAATCGAATTATCTTGTGGTCTGATGAGGCACATTTTGCTATTCATGTTGCTGTAAATACACAAAACTGCCGAATATTCTCGTCCATCTGCTGTGCAAGAAAAACCACTACAAAATCCATATGTCACAGCAGCATTTGTCAAACTGTGTTCCGTGCGATTATAACAAGTATTTTGCGAAAAATCACAATTAATAATTAAAAAATAATAATAAATTTTGTATATTTCTAGTTTACCCAACTTTTGTATCATTATAATATTTAACATAATTTTTTTTTCCAGTTATTAATATACAGGTACAGACTAATAATCAAATAGACTGTGGAAAACTTTAAATTGGCAGAACTTGCGTAGGTAAATTTGCGAAAAAGTAACGACACCTGTGAAAAAGGAGCAATGTGGTGATCTATTATGCCATTCGTATGCGATTTAGCCTGGAGAACACAGGTTGATAGAGAGGGTGGAGCGAATCGAATCATAACTAAACTCACTTCCTTGTATAATGATTTTGATTAATATTTCTAAATATTATTAATAACAAAATTTGCGATCATATATTTGTGGTTGAAAAAAGGAATTTTAAACAAGAAGCAAAATTCTTCTTAGTAGTGCAACCGTGGTCGATTAAAACGAACACACTATTTTTTTTTTTTTGGTTGTTGGTGGCTTCTGTGGCCATAGTGCACCTCCCAAGGTTTTTGCAGTACTTTGATCCAAGCTCGGGGTGGGATTCGTACCTGCGACCTTTGGGTTGCCACGCAGGTACTTTACCCACCGGGCTAGCCCGGTCGGCACACACTATTGTCACACTTCCAAGTGAGGATGACTGCGTGGGTAGCACAGTGGTATCGTCACCGTCCTCCCCACACCGGGTAGAAAAGGCCAGGGTTCGAATCCCGTCGAAGACTCGAGGAACTTTAGTGGGCTTTTTTCACTCCGTGCCTGAGTTAGTCGGTCTCAGGCGTAGATAGCAAGGTTTTTTCCCTCAGAAACTGAGGTTTTTTCGTCCAGCAAAACAGGCAAATCGACCAGAGAACACACGCAATTTACAGACACGAATACGGGTTAATGTAATCATTTACGGGCAACCCTAATATAGTAATTTTTGATTTTTCCAAGTGAGGATCAACAATCACAGCCTTTTGTTACCTAGAAATCAGAAATGAAACTGATAAAAGAACAAAATGAAAGTATGATGAGTTATTTCATTTTCGGTTTTAGAAGTGATGGAAATAAGGTTCTGATGCAGAGTGCGTCATATGTAATAAAATTTTAGCAAGTTATTTGGCTCTTGCTAAACTTGTTTCGCAAATGTTCCATGAATACGTTGTGAGATCAAAAGTGTTCAGTGACTAAAAAAGTTTGAGGAATGCTGCATTACAGTATGGTGTGGATTCCATTTTCTTTGAAGAATCTACACCCCATGGCACCAAAATGTAATTAGTGCGTCGTACTGTGCTCTTGTAAGAGATCACATCATTCGCGATCTGCAAGAAAGGTAATGTTTGGAGGCTGTAATGTTCATGCAAGATGCGCCCCTCCCCACATTGGTGAACAAGTATAGGAACTGCTACGTTGAACATTCAGAAATGATCGCATTATGTCTAAAGACTTTCCACAGTTCTGGCCAGCCTGATTAGCAGATCTCGATCCCTGTGATTAGTAGCTTTGGGGATTCCTGAAAGTCAGAATTTACCATAGCGGAAAGTATTAATGGGCATGTAGCCAACATCACCAATGAGGTGCTACGCGAAACTGTCGCATAGTCCTTTGTTTTCAGAATGTCATCTCAAGTGAAGGAAAGCACATAGAAAAAATACCCGTAGATTTTTATATTCTCGTATTAAAATCTGATCCTAAGTCAAGTATTCCATCTCGTGTTTACAGTGCCAATTTCTACACTGGTGGCGGAAATTTCAACTGAGTTTTTTTCCTACAAATCGCTTCCTTATTCCTTAAATGACATACCCATCGGTTCTTACTGCTCTATTTCTAACCGTTTTGACAGTAGGTTCTCCTTAATAGGGAAAATTATTTTATAACTTCCTGATACTTTTAGGGAAAAGGGGAAATTGAGCTTTTGCTATTAGGGCAAACCCAGTAACGCCATTTTATATACGTTAATTCGAGAGACAATCAATACACAAAAATACACATTACTAATTTCATGAAATTTTATTGTTATTTCTCAAAAAAGTTAACACAACAGACGTGTTCTAAGGTTCATATTAGTGGTGTAGTAATAATAATAGTGGGTTTGAAACACGAGCCTGTTAGAATAATTTTCGTACAATACCACCTTTGCATTTTAGCAGTATCTGGCCATGGACGACAACATTACAGTCAGAATTGGTGAGCAAGTGCGGGTGCAGTTGGAAAACAGATTTCTTCCTTTGAGAATACGAATGTTCAAATTTCTGCCCAATATATGCAGTTTTCTTTTCTTAACATGTATGCACATTATTAACTGTATTGTGTTTTCTTTTATATGTTACGCCTGCACGATTTCTCCTTTGTGTTTCTCCTATTGCATGGGATTTCAGTTTCCCTTGTGCTTATACAGATGAAAAATATTTTCATATGAATCGGGAAATTTGGAATATGTTTCCAAATTTTAGTAGAACATTTATCACCAAGAAGTATTTCTTTTCATTGCTGAATAGGGAATCCCAAAAAATAAACGTTTGTAGAACACCATTTGCTTAACGTTTCGGGATATTATTTGATGTTTTTAAATTACCACAAAGCGAAAACTTCATGATACAAGTTTTATAACTCAATGGCTTTTCTCAGTATGCATTTTCATATGTCGTCTTGGAGTTTCTGATTTGGAAAACTGCTTTTCAGAGGAATGATAGCTGAATGGTTTTTCTGATGTATGAAATCAAATATACTTTGAATAGGAAAACTTTCCACAAATTGGACAAACTGGAAACTGTTATTTTAGGATTAACCATATCTTACATATACTTAATGCTTTTTAGAGATTTCCTGTATTGGATAACCTTTTTCCACACATTTTACAGAGTAAATTGAAATCCCATGCAATGTTCACACAAAGGTTTCACCTTTGTGTGAACATTGCATGGGATTTCAATTTACGTGGCATTATAAATTGCTTACCTGAACCCCTAAAATTTTTTCTTCTCTATGAATAGCGAGATTATACTGCGTGAAAATTCCAGGCTACAGGGTAAATTGGACAGTATAATAGCCTTTTCAATATACTCTAGTGTAAGATTTTAGGAGCATCAGAAACTCGGGCCATATTGCATTGTGCATACACTGTTTATAAACTGCACGTGTCTTGTAGTTGATTTGCTGGAAGAAAAGTCATATTTTAGTGAAAAACTATGCAACAATTTCCAACTGATTCAACGACATTTTGGAAAAGGTCCATAATTTTCTGACATCATGTCAGAAAGGAGATCTGAAATTTTATCTTTTTCACACAGTATTAGGATGTCACCGATTCTGTAAATTGTGTTACGCACAAGTGCTTCTCAATGTGAATACTAAGGTTTTCTCAGAGTTCAGAAGACAACGTCTCCCTTGTTGCATATCTGAATGATTTTTTTGATGAGAAAATTTTAAGATAGATTTTCAGAGTCCATGAAAAGGAAAACCTCTTTCATCAAATTGAAAACTGAAATATTTCTTCTCTGTATTGGTTTTAAGATTCCCTGGAAAGGAAAATATTTTTCAAGAAGTCTGACAGGTTTATCCCCTCTGTGAATTGTAAGGTTATTTCTGAGATTAATCGTGAAGGGAAAAATTATTCCATGTAATTCACTGCTCAAGTATTTCTTTAGCTCTATGAATTCGAATATAATTTCTCTTATTTACTGAAATTCCAAACTTATTTTCACAGAATTGTCAGCGGAAGGTGTCTTTTGTATTCACTCGCTTTTTCTTACAACTGTCCCGAATTCTTAACCTGCATCTCGAAGTTCTGACAGCTGAAAGGTTTCTTAGTTGAGTGCACTCGCGCATTTGATTTGAAATCTACTATTTTCCTGCACTTCTTTGCATATTTATCACAGCTCACGCGTTTTCCCCTATAAAAATTCAAAGATGAAGTTTGATATGTAATGAGTCGGAAACCTTCTTTCGACAAATTTTGCAATTGAATGGTTTTTACCCTGAATGAATTCCAAGATGCTTTTTCAGACCAGCTGTTTGGGAAAAATTCTTACCACACATTTCACAGCTGAAAGGTTTCTCCCCTGTATGAATTCTAAGATGCGTTTTGAGATGCGCTGTTTGGGAAAAATTCTTTCCACAAATTTATCACTTGAAGGGTTTCTCCTTAGTGTGGACTCGCGTATGTTTTTTCAAATCTTCGGATGTTTTAAACTGCTTTTTGCATTTCTCACAGGTGAAGGGTTTCTCACCTGTATGAATTCTAAGATGATGTTTGAGATTCCCTAAATAGGAAAACGACTTTCCGCATATTTTTCAGCTGAAAGGTTTCTCATTTGTGTGCACTCGCACATGTGATTTCAGTTCTCCTGATGTTCTAAACTGCTTTTCGCATTTATGACAGCTGAACGGTTTCTCTCCTGTATGAATTCTAATGTGCGTTTTAAGATTACCTAGGAGAGAAAACTTCTTTCCACAAATTACACAGCTGAATGGTTTCTCACCTGTATGAATTCTAAGATGACTTTTGAGCTTCCCTCTTTCGGAAAACGTCTTTCCACAAACTTCGCAATTGAATGGTTTCTCCCCTGTATGAATTTTGATATTTGTCGAGGATGGAAACTTTTTTCCATATATTTCACTGCCGAATGGTTTCTCCCCTGTATGAATTTTAAGATGACGTTTGAGACTTGCAAAGTAGGAAAACGTCATTCCACAATTTTCACAGCTGAACGATTTCTCCCCTGTATGAATTCTATGATGCGTTTTGAGATACCCTGAGTGGGAAAACTTCTTTCTACAAAATTCACAGCCGAATGGCTTCTCCTCTGTATGAATTCTATGATGCGTTTTGAGATTCCCTGATTGGGAAAACGTCCTTCCACATATTTCACAGATGAATGGTTTCTCCCCAGTATGAATTCTAAGATGACTTTGGAGAAACGATGAGTACAAAAACTTCTTTCCACAAAATTCACAGCTGTGTGGTTTCGCCTCTGTATAAATTTTAAGATGCCTTTTGAGATGCGCTGAGTAGGAAAGCCTCTTTCCGTCTATTTCACAGCTGAAAAGCTTGTCATTTGCTTGCACTTGCGTTTGTAATTTCTGTTTTGCTGATGTTTCAATCTGCTTCTCGCATTTCTCACAACTGAAAGGTTTGTCTTCTTTGTTTACTGGTGTATGTGGTTTCATTTCTTCTGATGTTTTAAACTGCTTTTCGCACTTCTGATATTTGAATCTTCTCTTGTCTTTATGAACGTGTTGTGTAAGATTTTGTGAAAATCGAAACTTCTCCTCAGAGGTTGGACAGGTGAAAAGTTTCCCTCCTGAATGAACACTAATATGCCTTATAATATTAGATGTTAGGGAGAATTGGCATAGTTCGTAATTATTATTTTTATTTTTTTTTTACGCGGAGAACCCTTTGAACATATTAATAGACACTATAGCTGTATCTACATTAATCACTACCTGTACTTTCATTCCTTTCGATAATGATTCATATAATGATTTTCGATGAAAATTTCAATCTATAAAACAGACCATACAATGTGGTCATACTTCATGCATTATACGCTGCTTCTTGTTTTTTTTTTTTTTTTTTAAATCAGTGAATTTTCGGAGTCACTCGAAGTCTCCCTTATTGATGTGGGATATTTTCAGTTTTTCTCCTTATAGTAAAATATCTTCATCCCACAGGTTGGAGAGGTGAAATGTTTTCGTTCGCATGAACAGTACCTTGTTACGATTTTTTTTTTTTCCCTAGGAAAACAAAGTTGCAGGTTAAGTAACGATTTTTTAAAATTTTATTTTAAGATGATATACGTCGACTTTACAGAGATTAACTAACACAATAGCCCTAACAGTAGCATTCGGTTTTCGTACAGAAATTCATTTCGATAGTGATACGCAAAAATTTCCATTTGCAAATTTAAATCCTGAAATCAGACCAGACTGATACTACATGCATTCTTCACTCCTTCTTGCCTTTTATGAATCATTTAATTTTCAGGGTCATTGTAAGATTCTTCTGTTGATGTGGTTTTCTTGCCTTCTTTTCTTACATTAAAATGTTTTTAAGTTTATATTTTCTAGTTATTCTTCCATTTTCTTTGAACAATCCTGGAATGAGGAAAAGAAAATATATAAACTATGAAATTCCATATTACATGAAGAAACTTACAATAAAAGAAAAATTGCAATTATTTCTTCCATGTTTTGATTAAATCGGTGAGTTAAATGTTAAGTGGTATGTTTGTCTCAAGAGAAAAGAAATTTTAAATGCGGTTTCTAAAAGTGAGTTCTGGTTAATCTGTGAGATACCACAAAACACTATCATAGGTTCCCCAATAAAAATTATATTATTTATCTTATAAGCTTTGTATATCAGATATATCGCTGAACAGGCCTTTTGTATTTCTGAACATGTTAAACAATTTTTCCGAAGTCCACGTTTCCCGGACTGCCTAAAGAACACATCAACTGAAGATGAATTCTTACACAAACATAGATGCCATTATTTTTTCATTGTAACCATCAAATGCTTGGACAACACAGGATATCAATTGACTCGTTTAATTAAATTATGCAGCATTAAATTCTTGAATGATATTTAAATACTCTATGTATACCAACAAATTGTTGGAGTTTTACCTAATAATTTTGGCCAAAACGAAATGCCTGAACACAAATTTGTGTTCAATCTTGGGTGGCTGGCGCCTTACCCTATTTTCCCATAGGGGCTGTTGTTTACATTGCACGATTTTGCATTGTAAGAGAGTTTCTGGGAACACAACTATCGTGCTAGACAAGGACTGACTGTAATTACAATACATTGCCTTTCAAAAACATGGCCTATTTTAAGCAGTTATAGTAGAGCAATCCAAAAAAAAAATATATTGAAAAACTGTATAATTAAAAAAAAAAAAAAAGCTGCATATTTATACAGGGTATTCCGGCTAGTGGTACCCAAAAATAATAACGCAAAAACCACTCATATTTTCTCAAACGAACGTGCAGCTCATGGGAAATCTCTCCAAGTTTTGTTTCATCAAGCAGTCAAGGTCACTATGCAGGTGTGTCATGAGTAGTAGCGCTCGATCCAAAACGGCATAACAGTAATACTGGTTAGCAGTGCACAAAAATGGTGTCATCGGTCCATTTTTTTATAGAGACCAGAGTAACTAGACAACATAACTTTAACTTTAGCAGATATTTCTTGTTCCACAGGTTTCAGCAAAATGGTGCTTCATCACACTTCCATCCAGATGCTACCAATTTTTTCTTCAACACTCTTCCTGGATGTTGAATCGGGAGAGGAGGTCCAACTGCCTGGCTGCCTAAATCTCCGAATACAACACCACTAGAATTTTTTGCATGGGGCTTTAATAAAGACAATCTGTACCAGAGAAAATTCCGGGATTTGGAATATTTGAAAAAGCGTATTGTTGAAGCAGTTGCTCTAATACCGCCGAAAGGAAATAACGAAAGGAACCAATCCTCGTTGCAGGCAGCGATTTCGATTTGAATTGAATGTGTAGGGCACAGTTTCTTACGATGTTAATACCTTCTGGTGTAGAGCAGTGGCGCGAAAACTTATTTCGCTCTCTACACTTTTTATGAAATATAAATTTGACGCGATCCCCCCCACGTGCAAAAACAGAGATGGAAGGACCAGATTTTTTGAGAAAAAATATAAATTATATAGTAGACAATTTTATACGGGTACCGAGAAAGGAATAAAATATTTCTTTCTTTTTAATTTACACATTAAAATATTTGTTTAATAAAGTTTAATTGAATACAGTAAAAACAACAAATCAAATTCTTATTCTTCAATTAAAATTACGAACCAATAAAAAATGAACAAAACAAAACAATAAAAATGATTAATAGTAAAACAAAAAAAATAACAATAACAAACCAAAACAATTAATGAGAAGGACAAGCCTGAATAACCTGTAATAGCTGGTCCATATTTGCCTAAATATTTATAATTTCTAATCTCATGTCATCTTCTGGATCAAGTCTGCTGTTTTGTTTTTATGGCTGTTAATTTTGAGAAACCAACCTCACATAAATATGTAGACCAGAAAGGTTCCAATGTTTGTATCGTATCGCCATTTTTGATAATTCTGGATACTCGCCTCGAAGAGAAAGCCAAAATTTTTCACAAGTTGAAATGCTGAAATGAGCAAGTAATGCTTCGTCACACGACAGGTCGATAAGATCTTCCTTTTGCTCAATGGGAATTTCGGACCATAAAGAAATATCAAAAGCAAAGGGATCACGAATTCCACACAACTGTTTTTCTGGAGAAACATGAAATCGTTTGGAAAAATTCTTAATTAACATTGTCAGATGGGTGGCAATGATATCTCTAAAATGTAAATGTCAATATTATTGCTAATTATCAAAATCAGAAAAACATGGGAACATTTCAATGTTATTACGCTCAAATTCAGTTTTACAAAGATTTTGCTTCTTTTTGAAAGCTTCTATTTTATTCATTGAGTATTAACATAATTGTTACCTGTCCTTGAAGACTTGAATTTTAATCATTAAGTTTTTCAAATATATCAACAAGGCAACTAAATTTTGCAAGCTATTTCTGAATTGTAAACAATTTGGGAAGGTTCCGATTTGTATCAAATAAAAACAATAAAACTTAAGGGCAAAAAGACGTCACAACACTTTACCCCTGGATAACTACCTCACTTTCATATTTAAAAGAAGAGTTTCATAAACGGATCCCATTTCATTACAAAGTATAGTGAAAAGTCTGCTATTTAAGCTTCTACTTTTTAACTAACTTGATCACACTTATAGCATCTTTCAAAACTTCGTGAAAATTAGTTTGCATTTGTTTGCCTACTAATGTATAACGAAATTTAAATTTTCTGTTTTATACTCCGGGACAACCAAATGGTCAGAGGAGTTTGTGTATAATGTACTATATGTGGAGCAATTTCCTTTACTTTGCCTTTTTAACTTTTATTTTATCCTGTTAATGCAGCCGCACCATCAGTACAAATCGCAACACAGTTCTTCCACGTCAGATTATTTGTTTGAAAGAAAATATTTATAACATCAAAAATATTCTCTCCCGTCGTTCTTCCTTGCAAAGCTTTGCAAAATATAAAATCCTCCAAAATATCTCCGTCGTAGCAGAATCTGACATATACAATTAGTTGAGTTATATTTGAAATATTTGTGGATCCATCTAACTGCATCGCAAAAATTGGTCTTTCTCTCAATTGATTTAATAAATCGAATTTTATGTTGTCCTCTATAACTGCAATACGCCGCGAGACTGCAAGACTGCGATAACTGCAATACGCCGCAATTTATAAACCATTCCTCTGGACAGAGGAATGGTTTATAAATTGCTGATGTACTTTTCTCCATGCATAATTGAAATCATTTTTATGAAATCAATGCAGCAGGGGAACAAGGGATTCAACAATAGTATGTGATTTCAAATTTTTCCTTTTTTTTTTAATTTTGTTAATTTTTGGCGCATCGGTTTCTGTGGCCATATTGCACCTCCCAAGGTTTTTGCATATTCTACTCTGGTCGAAGCCAGAGCCGGGATTCGAACCAACGCTTTCTGTTGCCAGGCAGGCACTTTACCCACCCGGTTATCCCGGTCTGCCAATTTTTTTCTTTTTAATACGAAACTTCTGAAGATGCTCTTAATGCTTTACAAGGAACTGCCCTATGTTTCTTCATGAAAGATTTCTTACCTTATATGGCATCGATATTGCTTTTGAAAAAGAATTCAATTTTTTTTTTTTTTAATTAGCTCTGGATGTTTCGTATGCAAGTGTCTTTTTAATTTAACAGGTTTCCTGGTTTCGAAGCATATTACGCACAAAGGACGTCGTTCATCATCAAAAACACTGTATAGGTGAAGCTATACTTCATAAATTCCTCTTGATATTTACTATTCTTTTTCGTTCTTGTTGATTTGGAATATGATGGCTCTCTACAGAAATTTGTGGTTGCACTTCACTTGAAATAACGTTAATGTCCAAATTTTCACATGATATAATATTACTTACCTTATTAGCTTCTGAAATAACTATAGCAATATTATTTTCGTAACTCTTCGACCCAGTTGTCCATGGTAAAATATGTATTTTTTTCTTCTTAAAAACAACGATAATCAAATAATCAAATCAAATGGGCAATAGAAAAATTAGCAGAAGAATGAAAAACACGTCCGAATTCCAAAGCAGAATAAAGGGTGCGCACAACACACTTGCTATATAAATTTACTGCTACCCATATTCGCAACTCTGGCTGTTAAGCCAATACAGTACTGTGCAGTGTTTACAAGGTCAAGGACAACGACAGGTCGTGACAAAGTTAGGGATTAAACCCTCCAATTAAACTTCCCCAACTAGACTTTTCTTTTATTATTCTCATAGTCAGGAAGTTGCTTTAGTCTGAGATATTTTAGAAATCTCTGGCCTTTTGTGTGTCTTTAACTTCATATTGAACATTGTATGCCAAGGTGGTAATTTGTAAGACATTTTTAATAAGAGAAATAAAGATTATTTGGTTAAAGTTTACAAACGGGTACGGACACCTACCTTGAATGTTCGGTGGGCGTGGTCTGCCTGACGCCGTGTTTGACAGGCGTTGCTTCTCCGAAGAGGTCACGTGATATTTATGACGTCACTTCCGATCATGTGACTTATGACGTATTTGGTCATGTGACATATGTGCGTGTGGAGGCTGCCGAGACTGTGCATTGCCGTAGTACGTAGTAAGCTGGTCACATGACATCAATGGCGTTATGCCCGCGCTTTTCTTTGAACTCACTCAGCAACCGGCAGTCTCACAGAATGTACATCAATGGCGCTATTCCCTGCTGCTTTCCTCGGATGTCGGCAACAGCAGTCTGAGAGAATGCGGGCATCCACTTGTACACATGCGAAGTAGCGCTAAAATGAATGCATTTTTAACACCGGCTGCCTGCGTGCTTGCCACACACACACACATGACCACAGAACTGGCTAAACTTTCGAAATCTAGTCACGTGTGTTACACGTCATACACTGGTCATGTGACATGCCGTTACTTACTCCGATCTCGGCGACAACCAGTGAGAACATCCGTACCCACTTCTAAACCTTCGTACAATGCCACGCAAGTGCTCTACAGTGAATGCCGTCTTTCCCCTGACTGCCAGCCGGCATGCCACGCATTCGGTGGCGCTCAAAGGGAAAACACATTAAAGAGAATACTTATGATGAAAAAAAAAACGAATATTTACCGAAGCAGTACACTCTTGTGAAATTTTCGGTTTTTTTTTTAACTAAAATTATTGAATTCGTGTTTTGCGTAAACAGATATGGCCCTAAAAAGCGCAGTATGAAGAAAATTTTGAAAATTTCAACGTCTTGCAAAGCATATAAAAATTAATCTTTTGCAAGGGGGGGCGGGAATTTTATTCCACCGGAGGTCAAACAAACGAATCCGGAGAAATCCGATTTTCTATTTTTACCGCTTAAAACTATTCATAGCCACATGATCTGACAAAATTTCAAGGAAAAATTCTGTCGCTCTCGCGCAGTGTCGACTCCAGGAGGATAAGATGACAGGGGGGTGAGTTTCATATTAGGTGGATTTCATTCCCCCTGCCAAAAAATAGCAATTTTTCTTTTAATTTGGCAACATTGCATTATCAGAAATATAAACAAACAATGCGATCCATACATATGCAAAGATGAATAAGATTATAATATTACTGTACTTAAAACGTTTGATTTTGTGCGAATTTTAATATTGAACTGTGATTGTTGTTTTCCAACATTCTATGATAACTATATAAATTTTTTCCTTATTTTTTGGTAACATTTCCATATGTTATTAATGTATACACATGTACGGTATATCCACAGAACTGGCCAAAGTCTCGCAAGCTGGTCACGTGGGAGAAACGTCATACACATAGACTGCTCATGTGACAAGCCGTTGCTTTCTCCGATCTCGGCAACAAGCAGGGAAAATATGTGTACCCACTGCTACACCTTCGTAGAATGCTACCTAACTGCTCTGCAGTGAACGCTGGCTTTCCACTGACTTCCAACCCCGGCATGGCACGCATTCGGTGGCGCTGAAAGGGAAACACATCCTAAAAAGAGCAGTGTGAAGAAATTTTCAATTAAAATTTTAAAATATATATATGGCGAAATTTTCAACGACATCGTGGAACCGTTGGATCAAACAAAGTTTCAAGGAAAAATTCTTTAGCTCACCACGCAGTGTCGAATCCAGGAGGAGAGATAACTGGGGGTGAGTTTCGTTTCCGGTAGATTATATTCCTCCCACCCGGTGAAAAATAGCGATTTTAATATGGCAACATTACATTATCAGAAATATCAATAAATAATGTAATTGATACATATGCAAAGACGAATAAGATTGTTATAGTACGGGGTCGGCACACCCAGGGTCCTGAGCTGGAGATCATCATTCTTCTCTTACTTGATGATTCTATTCGACTTCTGACCCTGTGTCTGTCTGTTTCTTTCACTCTCAGGGTTTTGGCTGGTGCAGCAAAAGCCTCAGGCTTCCTTGCACCATATGGCTATTAATAATAATAAAAAACGTTTCATTATAATTAGTATGAATTCGTGCGAATTTTATTCTGTGATTTCGGTATTATTAAACTATGATTATTGTTTTCTCTTATTATAATTAATAGTCATAAATATACAGAGTTCTCCCCTACGTTGTAAATATATACACATGTATATCCGCAGAACTGACTAAAGTTCCGCAAGCTGGTCATGTGACATGCCAGTGCTCTCCTTGAATATTGGCGAAAAGCAGGGAGAATGAATACAGTGTACCCACTTCTACACCTTCGTAGAATACTACGCAAGTGCTCTGCAGTGAATGCCGTATTTCCATTGACTGCCTGCCAGCGTGGCTCGCATTCTGTGGCGCTGAAAGGAAGACACATCAAAGAAAATACTTACGATAAAAACACATCAAAAATCCACGGAAGGGATACCCGCTTGTAAAAATGAACATTCGCAAGATAAAAAAAAATCCACAGGAGAGGTACACGCTTGTGAAAATTATTTTCTTCGTTTTTTTCTTGGCCGAAAAGCTATGCATAATCACTGCAGCTTAAAAAACTTTATTGACGGATGTACACGTCAAGGGGCGGTGAATATATCTCCTGTTCTAGAAATAATGATTCAAAATGATGAAATTTTTTTTAAAGAGGAGTATTTACATTTGTAATGATAATAAAAAAGCCTGCAAGTAATTTTTGGTGGTAATTTTTTACCGCCAGAAAGTGAGATTCAAGGTGACGTGATCAGTTAGACCTCCAGCTGTCATGCAGTCCCATACTCAATCTATCCATGTCCTCTTTGGTATTCTCCTCCCTCTTCCAGAATTGCCTTTGCATGTGTGGTTTCTTGCATCCGTTTTACACGTCGATACCATTTTAAACGCTTTATTTCGATAGAGGCAATGATATCCATATCCTTTTCCTTCTTTAATTTCGGGGGGGGGGGTAATAAGCGAAGCAGCAAAGAAATTGATCTATTATTTAGTTTAAAATTATATAGCGAAAAAATACCACTTTTCTTCCAAGTGCATTTGAAAAAAAGAAAGATTTAAATAATTGCACATGCAACAGTATATTCAATTTTTCTTAACTATAGAATACTGAACTTAAAACCGGGGCCTGTTTCCTTTGATTACATAATAAATGGGATATTTTTTCCTGTTACCGAATCTCACTCCCGGTCATGCCCCTGGACCCAACGCTAATCTCAAGAAAGTTACCCCATCCGTTTTATACCTATTCTCATACTCCTAAAATGGTACCCCATCGTTAAACATAATATTGTGTATGTTATCAGCAGATTATACTTAAAATATTTTTCTAATATATTATTTTTTTATTATATTTTATATACTTTTCATTTATTTATTTATTATTATTTTTTTTTTCGAACAGCGTCACTTTTAAATAAATAAACAACATTTAAATAAATAAATAAAAAAACTTCGGTTGCAAGTAATTTAGAAATACGATTCTTACTGATCTCGGCGACAAGCACAGAAAGATAGAGAATGGTATCCTCTTCTATACCTTCGTACAATTCTAGGGAAGTGGCGCTACACTGAATGCCGTCTTTCCACCGACTGCATGTAGCCTAGTTGAAGAAATAAACTTCTTTTCCCTCCCTTACCTTGCATTGCTTCCTTTTTCTGTACCGCTACCTTGTTATTTATTATTATTATTATTATTTTTTTTTTTTTTTACATACTTTCGACTTAAACACACTGCGTTCTTACATACTTTCTACTCAATCTATTAAACTAAATACACTGCGTTTGCGTTCTTGCATAGTATCGACTCAATTTATTAATCTAAACACACTGCGTTGGGGCTACCTTACTCATGTTTCTGGAGGTTAATTTTTTTTATTTTTTTATTATTATATCTATTTCATTTTAATAGCTTCTCCATCAGCATGAGTTTGCGTAGAAACAGTGTTTGGTACATGATCAGGTGTAGCCCCCTGATGAAATATCTGATCTATGTATTTATTATTTAAATTTTTATTTTTGAATTTAACTTTATAATTTTTATCTCTATTACCCTCTCCTCCCTTCTCCTCTTTTTCTTTCAGCTTTTGTACATATGATTAGCCTGTTAATTCGGCATTATTTCAGACTTAATTCTACTTAATCATTGATTTTTTTTTTTTTTTTTTTAGGTTCTTAAACATTCTTTCTCTTATTTTCTTCAACTAGGCTAGGCATTTTGTGTTTAATTACTTCTCCATCTATATTTACTTTTCTTCTATATACCTATTATATAAAATAATAGGTATATTATTTTATTATTTCCACTGACTGCCTGCCGGCGTGGCTGGCATTCTGGGGCGCTAAAAGGAAAACGCATCGAAATCCACGGAGGGTATACACTCTGGTAAAAATTAATATTCTTAAGATAAAAGCAAAAATTCTTAAGATAAAATCACACTACGCATCGGACGGACGGGATAACATATTCCCGAGATTTAAAAAACACCAATACGAAGGGGTTACAGCATTAGGGGAGCCGTTATTAAAAAAAGGTTGAAACCACCAGGTTATATTATGCAAAATAGAAGGAATGCCTTCTATTTTGTACTCCTTCCTTGTATTTTACCTTTTTTCTTAGTGCACATCGAAAATGCACGGACAGGATACCCGCTTCTAAAAATTAACATTCGTAAGATGAAAACACATACTTGCATTAAAAATATATATATAAAATATCTAGGGAAATTTTGAAAATCCTTTTAATTTTTACAGTGTATTTTTATGTATGTTGTTAGTTGATGTGAATTTTTTAATCCTGAAATTTATTGAATTCCTGTTTTGTGACGGACGGGGTGGGTGGGGGGGAGTGAGTTTCATCTTAGGTGGATTTCATTCCCCTCCACGGCCAAAAAAACAAAGCAACATTTATTTTGATATTGGAATATTGCATTATCAGAAATGTTAATAAACAATGCGATGATCCATACATATGCAAAGATGAATAAAAAAAGATCGTAATAGTACTGAACTTAAACGTTTCATTCTAATTAGTACGCTTTTTAATCTGTGATATAGCTTTCCTACGTTCTCTTATAATTATATAATTTTTTCCTCTGTTTTTTTTTTACTTTTACGTATGTTTTTAATGTATACACATGAACAGTATATCCACAGAACTGGCCAAAGTTTCGAAAGCTAGTCACGTGGTGTCAACGTCACACACATACACTGATCATGTGACATGCCGTTACTTACTCCGATCTCGGCGACAAGCAGGGAGAATATGCGTACCCACTGCTACACCTTCGTACAATGCCACGCAAGTGCTCTACAGTGAATGCCGTCTTTCCACTGACTGCCAGCCGGCATGGCACGCATTAGGTGGCGCAAAGGAAAGCGCACCAAAAATCCACCGAAGGGATATGTCTGTCATATTTCTAATTAAATTTTTTTGGGTTTCATCATGTTACTTATGTTTAACAGATATCAAGTGAAATGTTTTCTCTTTAATACAGAAGTGTTGTTAATTCTTTTTTTTTTTTTTTTTTCCTCTCAGCTGTTAAAAAAAGTAAGAAAATGATAAACCCACTAACTTTCATTTTCCCTCGAAATTCGTGGAGGCGATGTTCCTTCGGTTTTTTTCTTTTTAAAATGATTTCCCCAAAGTGTTTCCTCTCTGGTGATTTTATAACCGACAGAGCATGTATAACAGACTACAACCTTTTTTAAGTTTAATCGCAGCCGAAACACATGATCTGGCGGAGGCTCATTCGATCCTCCTTATTCATTCTGTAAAGGGTATCATCTTCCTAGTAAAGAACTTTTTCCTTACATCCTTTTCTTGACCTAAAAAGAGGGGTAAGTAAGTAAGAGAAAAGGGAAAAAATAAGCACATTGGGTTTATTTCCGTAAATGCTCCATTAAAATTATTGAGAATTATTCTAAACAAGAAAAAACAACTTCTATAGCTCATAAAATAAGAACATGCCGATTCGGCTGAGAAAATACGTTTACAGAGAAATCGTTCGAGTAGATACTACTTTCTATGATATCACTGAAATTTACGCAAGCTGTGCGAAAGCAAATTTATGAAACAAAACAGGCCAAATCATGTGACCGTTGCATTCGATCAATTATTAGCATTATTCTCTTCCTAAAGATATACTGGCTAAACTGAACAGAGAGAAAAATTCTTACCCGAAAAAGACAAGGCTGATGATTTTCGCCTCATCTTCGCTGGAGGTAATCTTGCAGGTGGTCCTACTGGAAAAAAAACGCATCAAATTTAAACCGCGTTAACTGCTTATTTCAATTCCCAAACTCTATTTCTTATTTCAATTCCCAAAAACATTAAGAAGAATAAATTTCAATTAAAAAAATAATTCCAATTTTTCGGGTTTTACATGTTTGCCTAAAATTTATTTTTAGCGAAGGTATTCCCAAATGTTATGCCATATTTTCTTAATGTAAAATTTAAAAAACTTTCTCAAGATTAAAACATACCAATATGAAGGGATTACAGTAAGCAAAATAGAAACAATACACGTACCTCAATTCGCCGGCCGTTCATCCTTTTCATATGGTGGGTAAATGGTCCTTATGGCCTGTAAGAAATCTTTTGTTATATTTTTACTTTTGCTGTGTCTCCTTCGCCACATGTATTCGGCCAAATACCCGTTGAATTGATTTTCGGCTTGCCGGCGGGGCACCTGCCTCTTGATGGCACTCCACGAACCCTCAATACTGTTGGTGTTTTCTCCAGTTTCAGGGTCGCTGAAATGCATCGAGTGGTTCACTGTGAAATGCCGAAAACCTTCGTCCTCTAGGCAATCATAGGCCTTCCAACAATCTGAGACTATGGTAGTGCCAGGCAAAATGAAAGGCCTAATGACGTCTAGGAGGACTTCCTTACTCCTATT